>NC_092119.1:17464256-17526756 GCF_045679555.1 Salvelinus alpinus
CAGGTGAAAGAAGGATTTTTTGTTGACACAACTGTGGGAAGCATTGGAGTCAACATGGGCTAACATCCCTGTGGAGCGCTTTTGACATCTTGTAGAGTCCATGATAAATTGAGGCTGTTCTGAGGGCAAACGGCAGTGTAACTCAATATTAGGAAGGTGTTCTTAATGTTTTGTACACTCAGTGTATATACAGTGCATTCGGAAAGCATTCAGACCCCTTGACTTTTTCCACATTTTGTTACGTTACAGCCTTATTCTAAAATTGATTAAATAAAACAAATGCCTCAGCAATCTACACACATTACCCCATAATGACAAAGAGTAAACAGTTATTTTTATAGAGACCTGTCTATATAAGGTCCCACAGTTGACAGTGCGTGTCAGAGAAAAAACCAAGCCATGTGGTCGAAGGAATTGTCCGTAGAGCTCTGAGGCAGGATTGTGTCGAGGCACAGATCTGGGGAAGGGTACCAAAACATTTCTGCAGCATTGAAGGTCCCCAAGAACACAGTGGCCTCCATCATTCTTAAATGGAAGAAGTTTGGAACCACCAAGACTCTTCCTAGAGCTGGCCTCCTGGCCAAACTGAGCAATCAAGGGAGAAGGGCCTTGGTCAGGGAGGTGACCAAGAACTCGATGTTCACTCTGACAGAGCTCTAGAGTTCCTGTGTGGAGATGGGAGAACTTTCCAGAAGGACAACCATCTCTGCAGCACTCCACCAATCAGGCCTTCATGGTAGAGTGGCCAGACGGAAGCCATTCCTCAGTAAAAGGCACATGACAACCATCTTTGAGTTTGCCAAAAGGCACCTAAAGACTCTCAGACCATGAGAAACAAGATTCTCTGGACTGATGAATCCAAGATTGAACTCTTTGGCCTGAATGCCAAGCGTCACGTCTGGAGGAAACCTCGCACCATCCCTACGGTGAAGTATGGTGGTGGCAGCATCATGCTGTGGGGATGTTTTTCAGCGGCAGGGACTGGGAGTCTAGTCAGGATCGAGGCAAAGATGAACGGAGCAAAGTACAGAGAGATCCTTGGTAAAAAACCTTCTCCAGAGCACTCAGGACCTCAGACAGGTTCACCTTTCAACAGGACAATGACCCTAAGCACACAGCCAAGACAATGCAGGAGTGGCTTCAGGACAAGTCTCTGAATGTCCTTGAGTGGCCCAGCCAGAGCCCAGACTTGAACCTGATCTAACATCTCTGGTGAGACCTGAACATGACAGAGCTTGAGAGGATCTGCAGAGAAGAATGGGAGAAACTCCCCAAATACAGGTTTGCTAAGCTTGTAGCGTCATACCCAAGAAGACTTGAGGCTGTAATCGCTGCCAAAGGTGCTTCAACAAAGTACTGAGTAAAGGGTCTGAATACTTATGTAAATGTTATATTTTCAGTGGGTTTTTACAAATAAATTAGCCAAAATTTCTAAAAACACGTTTTCTGCTTTGTCGTTATGGGGTATTGTGTGTAGATTAATGATGATTTTTTTTTTTAATCAATTTTAAAATAAGGCTGTAACCTAACAAAATGTCAGAAGAAGACTTGAAAGAAGACTTGAGGCTGTAATCGCTGCCAAAGGTGCTTCAACAAAGTACTGAGTAAAGGGTCTGAATACTTATGTAAATGTTATGTTTTCAGTGGGTTTTTACAAATAAATTAGCCAAAATTTCTAAAAACACGTTTTCTGCTTTGTCGTTATGGGGTATTGTGTGTAGATTAATGATGATTTTTTTTTTTAAATCAATTTTAAAATAAGGCTGTAACCTAACAAAATGTGGAAAAGTGAAGGAGTCTGAATACTTTCCAAAGGCACTGTAAAATACAGAAAAATCACGTTTTCACACCTATTTAGAGACAAACGTCTTGGAAGAGAAGTTACTTTTTCTCCAAGGGAGAAAGAAAAGGGCAGTCTCCGTCTTTGCAAACCCTCTGAATGTTACACGTACATTGTGGCATTGACTGACAAAATAATATGCACCCATCGCTTTTGCCTGAGCGAAAATAAATAACTAAATAAAACCCACATAAAGGAGAGGATGCAGGCATGGGTACGTTTTGGGCTTTTTCTATGTTCCCTTTTTAATCAGCAGAAGAGGAGTGACATGTCCAATCATAACAAAACATCAGCTGTTAAATGGGCTTTCGCAATCACTGTCAACCAGCTGCCGTTAAAGATGAGCCCTTCCTGGACATCAATCAGCATTTATAGGCCTGATTTTTTTATTCATTATTTAATTATATACTATTTATTTTTTCTTTAACAATTGAAGTGTTTGCACTTTGTGTTACAGGCGCTCCCTTAATTATACATTGTTTGCAATCAAATTGCTGTTATGCACATGTCAGGAGACATGTTTTGTTATTCATGTAGATTGTTTTTTGGGGAGGAATAACTTTAGTTGAGTTAAGATGTTTTAAGTCTCTGATGAAGTATAAAACACAACTATCACAACTTGAAAGTGTCAACACTCTGTTCTAGTAACCACAAAGAAAATGTGGTCAAAGTAAACTGTAGTACTGTACAAAGTAAACTGTAGTACTGCACAAAGTAAACTGTAGTACTGTACAAAATAAACTGTAGTACTGTACAAAGTAAACTGTAGTACTGTACAAAATAAAGGTACAAACCTAACTCACTTTGTAGTCCAACGTTGAAACAGACAAATAATGATATGTTTTCTAATTTTGCATTGGGTACATTTGATGAATGAAAAAATATATTTATACAAAAATCCTGTTTAAAAGTGGCAACCCCACTGTATAAATTATATGGCAAATAACAAGTGTGGAAATCTTAAATTATTTTCTCAAATTAAGCGCATTAGCCATGAAATTAGTTGCTTTCGTTTAAGAAGCCATGCAATCCAATTTGAGATGCTGCATACTGTACTGTACATCTCCTTCTATTTGACAATGATCTTCTGGAACTGAACATGCAAGAAAGAAATGAATGGGTCACCTATGTATAGAGAAATAAGTCCTCCTTTGAGTGTGAATGGAATGGAAGATTAGCCAGGCTTAGTCATGATACTCATCAACAGCCAACATTCACACAAACAACCAACACTGATATACTGTATACTGGAGAGAGTAGAGTAAACAGTTATATAAACTTTATTAAACTAGCATAGTATTGTCATGTAATCAGTGAGATGTTGGGTATCGTCATTAGATTATGAAAACTTGCTTACTGGTTAAAGGGCAGGGAAGTATTTCTACCCAATTTTAGAACATAACACCCACAAATAAAATTGGTGCATTCTATCAATCAACATGTCACACAATTGACTCTATCTTGATAGCAGCAGAATATCAGATTAATTGCAATTGACCATCACTGAGATAAATGTACTTCAAATTCATATCTAACTGGTTATCTATTCATTGGATCATGGGTGGGACACATATTTAGGCACGTACAGTACATACAGAAACATCTGTCAAAGTATGCTGAAGGCGGACCAAGCAGGTACGGTTTAACCTGCAGGGTTCACCTGCTCCAACAGGTGTGTCATGTCAGGAGGAATCTAACCTGCAGGGTTCACCTGCTCCAACAGGTGTGTCATGTCAGGAGGAATCTAACCTGCAGGGTTCACCTGCTCCAACAGGTGTGGCATGTCAGGAGGAATCTAACCTGCAGGGTTCACCTGCTCCAACAGGTGTGTCATGTCAGGAGGAATCTAACCTGCAGGGTTCACCTGCTCCAACAGGTGTGTCATGTCAGGAGGAATCTAACCTGCAGGGTTCACCTGCTCCAACAGGTGTGTCATGTCAGGAGGAATCTAACCTGCAGGGTTCACCTGCTCCAACAGGTGTGTCATGTCAGGAGGAATCTAACCTGCAGGGTTCACCTGCTCCAACAGGTGTGTCATGTCAGGAGGAATCTAACCTGCAGGGTTCACCTGCTTCAACAGGTGTGTCATGTCAGGAGGAATCTAACCTGCAGGGTTCACCTGCTCCAACAGGTGTGTCATGTCAGGAGGAATCTAACCTGCAGGGTTCACCTGCTCCAACAGGTGTGTCATGTCAGGAGGAATCTAACCTGCAGGGTTCACCTGCTCCAACAGGTGTGTCATGTCAGGAGGATTCTAACCTGCAGGGGTCACCTCCTCCAACAGGTGTGTCATGTCAGGAGGAATCTAACCTGCAGGGTTCACCTGCTCCAACAGGTGTGTCATGTCAGGAGGAATCTAACCTGCAGGGTTCACCTGCTCCAACAGGTGTGTCATGTCAGGAGGAATCTAACCTGCAGGGTTCACCTGCTCCAACAGGTGTGTCATGTCAGGAGGAATCTAACCTGCAGGGTTCACCTGCTCCAACAGGTGTGTCATGTCAGGAGGAATCTAACCTGCAGGATTCACCTGCTCCAACAGGTGTGTCATGTCAGGAGGAATCTAACCTGCAGGGTTCACCTGCTCCAACAGGTGTGTCATGTCAGGAGGAATCTAACCTGCAGGGTTCACCTGCTCCAACAGGTGTGTCATGTCAGGAGGAATCTAACCTGCAGGGTTCACCTGCTCCAACAGGTGTGTCATGTCAGGAGGAATCTAACCTGCAGAGTTCACCTGCTCCAACAGGTGTGTCATGTCAGGAGGAATCTAACCTGCAGGGTTCACCTGCTCCAACAGGTGTGTCATGTCAGGAGGAATCTAACCTGCAGGGTTCACCTGCTCCAACAGGTGTGTCATGTCAGGAGTAATCTAACCTGCAGAGTTCACCTGCTCCAACAGGTGTGTCATGTCAGGAGGAATCCAACCTGCAGGGTTCACCTGCTCCAACAGGTGTGTCATGTCAGGAGGAATCTAACCTGCAGGGTTCACCTGCTCCAACAGGTGTGTCATGTCAGGAGGAATCTAACCTGCAGAGTTCACCTGCTCCAACAGGTGTGTCATGTCAGGAGGAATCTAACCTGCAGAATTCACCTGCTCCAACAGGTGTGTCATGTCAGGAGGAATCTAACCTGCAGAGTTCACCTGCTCCAACAGGTGTGTCATGTCAGGAGGAATCTAACCTGCAGGGTTCACCTGCTCCAACAGGTGTGTCATGTCAGGAGGAATCTAACCTGCAGAGTTCACCTGCTCCAACAGGTGTGTCATGTCAGGAGGAATCTAACCTGCAGAATTCACCTGCTCCAACAGGTGTGTCATGTCAGGAGGAATCTAACCTGCAGAGTTCACCTGCTCCAACAGGTGTGTCATGTCAGGAGGAATCTAACCTGCAGGGTTCACCTGCTCCAACAGGTGTGCCATGTCAGGAGGAATCTAACCTGCAGAGTTCACCTGCTCCAACAGGTGTGTCATGTCAGGAGGAATCTAACCTGCAGGGTTCACCTGCTCCAACAGGTGTGTCATGTCAGGAGGAATCTAACCTGCAGAGTTCACCTGCTCCAACAGGTGTGTCATGTCAGGAGGAATCTAACCTGCAGAGTTCACCTGCTCCAACAGGTGTGTCATGTCAGGAGGAATCTAACCTGCAGGGTTCACCTGCTCCAACAGGTGTGTCATGTCAGGAGGAATCCAACCTGCAGGGTTCACCTGCTCCAACAGGTGTGTCATGTCAGGAGGAATCTAACCTGCAGGGTTCAGGTGCTCCAGGCCCTCAGAGTGCCTGCCTGACTGACTGTTGCTGTGTTTGGAGTTGTACAGTTTGGAGATGATTCAGTGACTCATTCATTAAATGAAACCTTGTGTGCTCCTTGGGAAACTGTAATCCTGTCTATCCCTACATCCTGGTTTGCTTCTCTAATGGCACTCTATTCACTATAAGGGAATAGGGTAACATTTGTGACAAAACCCTGGTCACCATGACGACCCTGCTGACTCTTAGCCTGGCTTCTCTCACTCTCTTTCTTTCTATCTTTTTTTCTCTTTTTTTCTCTCCTCTCTGAATGTCAGTCTATCACAGGACATCACCGGTTCTCATCTCCAGTGACTCTCTCCCTCACACTCCTACTCTCTCACATACTCCCTCTCTCTCACACTCCCTCTCTCACACACACTCCCTCTCTCTCTCACACACTCTCTCTCTCTCTCTCTTCTCACTCCCTCTCTCTCTCTCACACTCCCTCTCTCTCACACACTCCCTTTCCCTCTATCTCCACTCCCTCTCTCACACACTCCCTCTCTCTCAAACACTCACATCATACGCTGCGCTATTAAGCAAGTTAGTCAGGTCGGATATGTCAGTCTTAGCTGTCCCATGACTCATCCAGGTCCCCCACACCCCACTGACCCCAGGCCCTCCATGCACTGCCCACTCTGCTCACACACACACACACACACACACACACACACACACACACACACACACACACACACACACACACACACACACACACACCCCCCCACACACACACACACACACACACACACACACACACACACACACACACACACACACACACACACACACACACACACACACACACACACACACACACACACAGCCGGCTCCACTCATACAGTATATTCATTAACCACCTTGTGCCCAGTGGTGTAAAATACTTAAGTAAAAATATTTTAAAGTACTACTTAAGTCGTTTTTTGCAGTATCTGTACTTTACTTTACTATTGATATTTTTGAAAACTTTTACTTTTACTTCACTACATTCCTAAAGATAATGATGTACTTTTTACTCCATATATTTTGCTTGACACCCAAAAGTACTCGTTACATTTTGAATGCTTAGCAGGACAGGAAAATGGTCCAATTCACACACTTATCAAGAGAACATTTACGGCCTCTGATCTGGTGGACCCACTAAACACAAATCCTTAGTTTGTAAATGATGTCTGAGTGTTGGAGTGTGAGCCTGGATATGAGTAAATAAAAAAACAAGAACCTTTTGGTATCTGTTTATCTTAATCTAAGGAATTGGAAATTATTTTTACTTATTTAGCAATTACATTGACTTTTGGTACTTCAGTATATTTAAAACCAAATACTTCTAGAGTTTTACTCAAGTAGTGTTTTACTGAGTGACTTTCACTTTAACTTGAGTCATTTTTTATTTTATTTTATTTTTCCCTTTTTTTGTGAATTTTACCCCCTTTTTCTCCCCAATTTCGTGATATCCAATTGTTAGTAGTTACTATCTTGTCTCATCGCTACAACTCCCGTACGGGCTCGGGAGAGACGAAGGTCGGAAGCCATGCGTCCTCCGAAACACAACCCAACCACCATGCTTCTTAACACTCGGGAGCCCAAGGTAACAGCGCTTACTGTTGCCCCTAGAGGCCGGTTTCCACATAATCTCCCAACGTCCACAGACATGGATGGACGTCGAATACTGACTTGTATCACGGGTGATCTGGCTGGGATTTTAGCACTTTAGCAAGACTTTCTTCATATTAACAATCTGATTTATTGAATTATCAATGTGGTCTATATTAAAGGGCACTTAATTTAATATAACAGGCATTTAAAATTCAATATTGGTGCACAATTTCTACTTAAAAATACATACTCTTTTCGTGGGACGACCCTGCTATCAGACGGGAGTGAGATCTGTGTTGTTAATCACTGCCAGGTCTGTCGCCATGACAGTCTCACTACTTTAATTTTGTTTTCAGAGGTGGCCCAGGATGAAGGGCACCTTTAAACCAGATTAACATGTTCCAGTGTATTACATAAGCAAACACAGAGCCTTGATCATGATTAAAATTAAAATAAAAAGATTATCGCTCCCAGCCTGCCTGCCGAATGATGAACCCTAAACAATGAAAGAGAAAGAAGGAGAGAAATGGAGAGGGACGATAGAGAGAGAGAAAGGGACAGGGTGAGAGAAGTAGAGAGAGAGATGTTTCGGATAATTTTTCTCTCTCTAGTTTCTTTGTTCTTATAAACGTTTGGGCCACCTTTGTAGATTCTTGGTGGCCATGTTTTGTGTGATTGTGCTGAAGAAACAGTAGAGTTTACTTTCCCATTCAAGGTCACAAAGATTTTACTAAGGTTTCTTAACTTATCCCAGACACATTCTGTACACGGCTCCTTGGTCCTTCCTGCAAATGGTTTAACTTGTGTACTGAATTTTCAGTCTTTATACGTGTACATACAACTAAAACCCAAACCAAACATAGAGAGCCGTTTTATGCTCCAGCATTAACCCACCATCCTCCCTAAGCCCAACCCCTGCCTGGCATTCCCCCACACACACCCAACCAACCTGGACTGCTCCAGCAGACACTGCCCCCTCCCTCCATCCCTCCATCCCTCCCTCCATCATCCACGTTAATGATTACCCGCTAAGGCCCCGTCTTTGTGAAAAAAGGGGATAATTGGCTATCATTGTCTCCCCCAGCCCTGGTGCTGTTTGGAGCCTCAATGGTGGAGGAAGTGGCCAGATGCCCGGTGATCGCACTTAAAGCCCACTAATTAGACTGAACCTGAGGACAAGAGCACCACACAAAGCAGGAAAAGGGCAATTAGTGCTAATGCCCCCCGTCCCTGTCCCCCGGTCCCCGTCCCCCCGTCCCTGTCCCCCGTCCCTGTCCCCGTCCCCGTCCCCGTCCCCGTCCCCCCGTCCCTGTACCCCATTCCCCATCCCTGTCCCCATCCCTGTCATCCCCTCCTTCTTTCTCTCTCTCCTTCTATCTGCAACCCCCCTCTGTCCATCTGTCAGAATGTTCCAAGGAGGCTGATCTACTTTTTTATCACACGAGAGCATGCACAGACACACACGTACACACACACGCACACACACACACACACACATACACACATACACACAAACACGCACACATACAAATAAAGGTTTATATGGAGAACCTTATGGACAACAGCCCTATCTCCACCCTTCGTCACACACACACACACACACACACACACACACACACACACACACACACACACACACACACACACACACACACACACACACACACACACACACACACACACACACACACACACACACACACACACACACACACACACACACACACACACACACTTTACACCTAACCGCAGCTTAAATGCATTACAAGGCATTAATGTCCCATTCCTTTGTAACATACTGTATATACCACATCTCTATCACTCCCTAAATACCCCTGTATTCTATATAGATATGATGAATGTGTTAAACATGGATATTCACATGTTTTAAGAAAGACCTGTGTACCCTTAGTGTATAGTTGAACACAAACAACACGCTAACAGAAAGATATGTGTTGTCATGAACAGATTACTGATTTTCACCTTACAAATGCAGGGGTCCATTAAGTATTATAATGACTGTAGAACCAAGGCGGGATATGCCTGGGGGAATAATTGCTATATCCGTGAATTAATTCAAGCCCTCCATACGGTGTATTTACTTCACGATTTTGACAATGAAGCCTTTTATATACAGTTGAAGTCGGACGTTTACATACACTTAGGTTGGAGTCATTCAAACTAGTTTTGTTAACAAACTATAGTTTTGGCAAGTTGGTTAGGACATCTACTTTGTGCATGACACAAGTCATTTCTCCAACAATTGTTTACAGACAGATTATTTCACTTCTAATTCCCTGTATCACATTTCCAGTGGGTCAGAAGTTTACATACACTAAGTTGACTGTGCCTTTAAACAGCTTGGAAAATTCCAGAAAATGATGGCATGGCTTTAGAAACTTCTGATAGGCTAATTGACATAATTTGAGTCAATTAGAGGTGTACATGTGGATGTATTTCAAGGCCTACCTTCAAACTCAGTGCCTCTTTGCTTGACATCATTGGTAAATCAAAAGAAATCAGCCAAGACCTCAGAATACAAATTGTAGACCTCCACAAGTCTGGTTCACCCTTGGGAGCAATTTCCAAACACCTGAAGGTGCCACGTTCATCAGTACAAACAATAGTACGCAAGTATAAACACCATGGGACCACACAGCCATCATACCGCTCAGGAAGGAGACTGTCTCCTAGAGATGAACGTACTTTGGTGCGAAAAGTGCAAATCAATCCCAGAGCAACAGCAAAGGACCTTGTGAAGATGCTTGAGTAAACAGGTACAAAGTATCTATATCCACAGTAAAACGAGTCCTCTATCAACATAACCTGAAAGGCCGCTCAGCAAGGAAGAAGTCACTGCTCCAAAACCGCCATAAAAAAGCCAGACTACGGTTTGCAACTGAACATCGGGACAAAGATCGTACATTTTGGAGAAATGTCCTCTGGTCTGATGACACAAAAATATAACTGTTTGGCTATAATGACCATCGTTATGTTTGGAGGAAAAAGGGGGAGGCTTGCAAGCCAAAGAACACCATCCCAACCGTGAAGCACGGGGGTGGCAGCACCATGTTGTGGGGGTGCTTTGCTGCAGGAGGGACTGGTGCACTTCACAAAATAGATGGCATCATGAGGTAGGAAAATTATGTGGATATATTGAAGCAACATCTCAAGACATCATTCAGGAAGTTAAAGCTTGGTCGCAAATGAGTCTTCTAAATGGACAATGACCCCAAGCATACTTCCAAAGTTGTGGCAAAATGGCTTAAGGGCAACAAAGTCAAGATATTGGAGTGGCCATCACAAAGCCCTGACCTTGTTGGCAGAACTGAAAAAGCATGTGCGAGCAAGGAGGAATACAAACCTGACTCAGTTACACCAGCTCTGTCAGGAGGAATGGGCCAAAATTCACCCAACTTATTGTGGGAAGCTTGTGGAAGGCTACCCGAAACGTTTGACCCAAGTTAAACAATTTGACAGCAATGCTACCAATTGAATGTATGTAAACTTCTGACCAACTGGGAATGTGATGAAAGAAATAAAAGCTGAAATAAATCAATCTCTCTTCTATTATTCTGACATTTCACATTCTTAAAATAAAGTGGTGATCCTAACTGACCTAAGACAGGGAATTTTTACTCTGATTAAATGTCAGGAATTGTGAAAAACTGAGTTTAAATGTATTTTGCTAAGGTGTGTGTAAACTTCCGACGTCAACTGTACTTCCCCAGAGTCAGATGAACTCGTGAATACCATTTTTATGTCTCTGTGTCCAGTTTGAAGGAAGTTGCTAGCTAGCATTAGCGCAATTCCTAACTAGTGTTAGCGCAATGACTGGAATTATATGGTAACTGCCAGCATGCTAGTAGATACCATAGACTTCCATTCGGTGCACTAAAGCTAGTTAGCATTGGCTCGTGAAACTACCTCTAACTTCCTTCATACTGGATACAGAGACATAAAAATTGTATCCAGGAGTTCATCTGACTCTGGGGAAGTAGATAAAGGGCTTTGTTGCCAAAATCCCGAAGTATCTCTTTAAGCAATTTAAAAGCAATATCAGATATCAGTGATATTCAAATAACCTAACACTCGTTCTCTCTTTTCAAATGTATTTCTTTTTTCACAACGACAGGAAGAGACAGAATAGTGACATTATTTACATCCAAGCATATTCAAATACATTTGAGATTAATCTGGTGGAGCGATGAGCATTCACCGTTAAAATGGAAACCTTTTAGCATGGCAATGACGAAACAAGCGTCCTAACATGTATTTACATTATTCATGAGGCTATTATCGACTACTGCTTCTCTATGGTGTGTTAACATGTATTAAGAACGATTTTGGGAGATGCTGGTGCACAGTGAATGGGTTTACATTACCCAGCCAGCTAATAGGGTTAAGTGAGCGAATTGCAGCAACAAATTTCATGCAGTTCATACCCTTGGAACTATAATGTCATTCTATGGAGGCACAATACTTTAAAATCACAGCGCATTTAGGACGATTGTGGGTACATCTTAGTAATCAATTTCATTGGGTTTTAAAAGAAGCAAATGAACTGTGCTTGAACTAGCAACTATAAAGTTGAGCGACACTACAATTTCACACGTCAATGATTAGGAACCGAGACCACATTTAACAAACCAGTGAATAAGAAAGTAAGAAGTGCTGATGTGATTTAGTGTTGTATGTTGTGTTGCGTTAAACAGGAAGTTTCAACAACATCTTAGCAGTTCCAAATCCTTCATGTTAGATTTCACACCAAAACGCACATTCTCTATCGAACGGAAGACAGTTGTAGATGAGGACTACAGTGTCTCATTGTACTGGTACCGCTTTAATGAACAACTCATGTTTAGCTTTGTTTCCCTCTTCAACTTCTCTGTGTCCCAATTGGCACCCTATCCCCTATATAGTGCACTACTTTTGACCAGTGCCATACTAATGTACTATATAGGGAATAGGATGACATTGGGATCAGCTTGTGTTTAGCTTTGTTTCTCTCTTCATCTTCCTCTCTAAGTCTCTGTCCTTTTCTACCTGACATTTCTTACCAAGTCAATCAACACCTCAGGACGACGGCGTCACGGCAACAGCTTATGTGCAACGGCCTCTATGGTGACTTTAACAGCTTTAACAACTCTGCAGCTATCAGAGACTGTTGAGATCTTCTGTGGTGCCAGTCACAAACAACCACATCTGTATGCCGCAGGTGATTTTAACTCTGCGAGTTCCCGACAAAGAACCTGCAAACATCCACATGCAGGTGATTTTATGACGTGATATGCCTGGTAACAGTCAGCTCGGAGCAGTCATCTGGAATAGAAGTCATTATAATAGCTATTGTTATCATATCATCATATTGTTTCTACTATCAATTTTTTTAGAATAAAAATACAAACCAACATACATTACACAACTACACATTTATCTTCACACCCACAGGACATGCTTACTCTAGTGCATATATCAAAGTAGTGATGTGAAACTGTCAAGTGTTGTACTCCATATGTTAATATTGTCTGATTTTGCAGATGAGCGATACAGTCGAGAGATTGATTGTTCCAGTTGAGCTGTGTCCATGAATGAGGAAATCCTTTGCTGCTGTGGCTGAGTGTGTGCGGCTTGCCATCATAAGGCTACCATTCTCTTGGCTGCTGTTAGGAAAATAAATCCTTCTCTGCCTGTATGTCGGGAATGTCGTCCCCACACCCCTCCAAAAAGGCACTCAGTCCGGGTCTCAACTTACTGTTAAGAGTTAGAAAAGTAGAATAAGGTGCAATTTCGAAATGGGGTGGTGCATCAGCAGTTTCTCTCTCGTTGTGTCAGTTACTGATAGTCCCTCAATTAGCCCATGTCATCAAAAACAAATTTACTCTTAAAAAAGGTTCCAAAAGAGTTATCCGGCCGTCCCCATAGGAGAACCCTTTTTTGGAACCCTCTCTAGAAGAGGTTCTACATGGAACCCAAAAGGGTTCTACCTGGACCCAAAAGGGTTCTACCTTGAACCAAACGGGTTCTACATGGAACCAAAAGGGTTCTACCTGCAAAAGGGTTCTACCTGGACACAAAAGGGTTCTACCTGCAAAAAGGGTTATTCAAAGGGTTTTGCTATGGGGACCCTTTAAAGTTCTAGATAGCAAAACAAAAATCTAAGAGTGTAGCCAGCTATCTAAACTTGAAGTAATCATGGTCAAACTACCGACTGCGGGGCCCCCATTTATTTTGTTAGTCACTCTCACTCAGACATCATATTAAAAACTGCCAACATTTCTTTCCACTCTATGACAAAATGTTTAGAAATGCAGGAAATTAGCTGTAAACTGCAACATTTTCTCTCCTCCCCATGGCAAAATGTGTAGAATTGCAGGAAATTAACTCTAAAACTTCCCCAAAAATGTTCCACTGTCAAGAAGGGGGCTACTAAAATGTTTTGCTCGCACTTGGTGGTGGGGGTTTGGGTTACCAACAAATAAATGAACTTAAGTTCCCCAAAATGCCAGGGCTGGCTCTGAATGTGTGGGTATGGATGTGGGTACGCAGACCCGAGAGCCACTTTGGCCCCTCATGATGAGTTCATTGCATGTGTTAACTTCATGCAAGAAATAGGCAGCCATGATGATACCCACAGACAAACAAACAGGCAGAGAGGGAGAAGTGCCTCTACAAGCTCATAGAGTTATAGATTATCTGTCATAGTGTGAACACAACTATATGATCAAATCAAAAGTTATTTCGTCACATGCGCCGAATACAACATTTCACCTTTCAGTGAAATGCTTACTTACAAGCCCTTAACCAACAATGCAGTTTTAAGAAAAATGAGTGTTAAGTAAAAAATAAAAATAACAATTGTTAAAGAGCAGCAGTAAAATAACAGTAGCGAGACTATATACAGGGGGTACCTGTACAGAGTCAATGTGGAGACTATATACAGGGGGTACCTGTACAGAGTCAATGTGGAGACTATATACAGGGGGTACCTGTACAGAGTCAATGTGGAGACTATATACAGGGGGTACCTGTACAGAATCAATGTGGAGACTATATACAGGGGGTACCTGTACAGAATCAATGTGGAGACTATATACAGGGGGTATCGGTACAGAGTCAATGTGGAGACTATATACAGGGGGTACCTGTACAGAGTCAATGTGGAGACTATATACAGGGGGTACCTGTACAGAATCAATGCGGAGACTATATACAGGGGGTATCGGTACAGAGTCAATGTGGAGACTATATACAGGGGGTACCTGTACAGAGTCAATGTGGAGACTATATACAGGGGGTACCTGTACAGAATCAATGTGGAGACTATATACAGGGGGTACCGGTACAGAGTCAATGTGGAGACTATATACAGGGGGTTCCTGTACAGAGTCAATGTGGGGTACCGGTACAGAGTCAATGTGGAGGCTATATACAGGGGGTAGCTGTACAGAGTCAATGTGGAGGCTATATACAGGGGGTACCGGTACAGGGTCAATGTGGAGACTATATACAGGGGGTACCGGTACAGAGTCAATGTGGAGACTATATACAGGGGGTACCTGTACAGAGTCAATGTGGAGACTATATACAGGGGGTACCTGTACAGAGTCAATGTGGAGACTATATACAGGGGGTACCTGTACAGAGTCAATGTGCGGTGCACAGGTTAGTCGAGGTAAATGAGGTACCTTGACTAACCTGTGCTCCCGCACAAACAAACAGGCATGTACTGTAGGTTGTGTTAAAGTGACTATGCATAGATAATACCCAGAGAGTAGCAGCAGCGTAAAAGAGGGGGTGGGGAGGGGGGGACAATGCAAATAGTCTGGGTAGCCATTTGATTAGCTGTTTAGGAGTCTTATGGCTTGGGGTAGAAGCTGTTAAGAAGCCTTTTGGACCTAGACTTGGCGCTACGGTACCACTTGCCGTGCAGTAGCAGAGAGAACAGTCTATGACAAGGGTGGCTGGAGTCTTTGATAATTTTTAGGGCCTTCCTCTGACATCGCCTGGAATATAGGTCCTGGATGGCAGGAAGCTTGGCCCCAGTGATGTACTGGGCCGTACGCACTACCCTCTGTAGTGCTTTGAGGATCTGGGGACCCATGCCAAATCTTTTCAGTCTCCTGAGGGGGAATAGGCTTTGCTGTGCCCTCTTCACGATTGTCTTGGTGTGCTTGGACCATGTTAGTTTGTTGGTGATGTGGACACCAAGGAACTTGAAACTCTCAACCTGCTCCACTACAGCCCCGTCGATGAGAAGGGGGGCGTGCTCGTCCTCCTTTTCCTGTAGTCCACAATCATCTCCTTAGTCTTGATCACGTTGAGGGAGAGGTTGTTATTCTGGCACCACACGGCCAGGTCTCTGACTTCCTCCCTATAGGCTGTCTCATCGTTGTCTGTGATCAGGCCTACCACTGTTGTGTTGCCGGCAAACTTAATGATGGTGTTGGAGTCGTGCCTGGCCATGCAGTCATGAGTGAACAGGGAGTACAGGAGGGGGTTGAGCACACACCCCTGTGTAGTGTTAGGGCAAAAAACTAAACGTGCACCCCTTGGGGTCCCGAGGACCGAGTTTGGGAAACGCTGGTCCAGAAAATGTGTTTCAGGTGTTAATTTCATGCAGGTGAGAGGCAGCCATGATGATATGTTTTTGTAAATCATTTTGTAGAGTGGAGATTGATTCATTTCAGTTTGACCTTTTATGCTTACCTTTAAAAAGAATGTACAGTTTTTAACTGTGTATGTTGCTGGTTATTATTACGGTATAATAACTGTGTTATAAGTTTAAAATATAATGTTATTTTTCAAAGCATACAGTATGTAGAGCAGCAGTAGTAACAACAACAGTGAGAAAAATATTAGGAAATGAATTATACAGTAGCAGAGAAAGAGCACAAAATATTTGTTTAATGTATCCACATTAGCAGTCACACTGGTATTCAGTACAGTATGAATGACCATGGCCCAAGGTCCCCCTTAGCCTTGTAAAATTTCCCATTTGTAAGTTAATATTTATACTTATCCTTTTCTCAAAATTCACTAGAAATTAGAATTTACACCTGTTTATCAACAACATTTCTGGGGGCCTGCCCCCGGATCCCTTTTTCCTAACTTGGTCCCCCCAATCTCAGAGTTGCTCCTACGCCCCTAACCTCTGGGCACTCCCAGACCATATGAATGAATGTGCCAGGGGCACACCGGGGGAAGAGCATACAAACAGGGAGTTTCTGGAGAGTCACATAACTCATGTTTGGCCAAATTGTAGTGGGTAATTTGGTGATCTGGGTTTCTTGAAGAAAATGATATATTGGACCAGACAGTACTCCATTTAATATCTAAAGCTGGTATAGGTTTGCTCCATGTGGAATAGATTGGTAATTGGTGCTATGTTGCTTTGAGTAGGAATATACTGTATAACATTTGGAGACTTCCCTTACCCTTACTGTCATTATTTTTTAAATAGGATGAGATACTAAACACATACAAAAAAAGGTGCTATCTAGAACCTAAAAGGGTTCTTCTGCTGTCCCCATAGGAGAACATCTTTGAAGAACCCTTTTTTGGTTCCGGGTAGAACGCTTTTGGTTACAGGTAGAATCCTTTTAGGTTCCATGTAGATTCAGAACCCTTTCCACAGAGGGTTCTAAATGGAACCAAAGAGGGTTCTCCTACGGGGACAGCCGAAAAACCCTTTTGGAACCCTTTTTTCTAAAAGGGTTCATTTAAACCCCAGGGTACTCCGTAAGCCTGGAGAGCCAAACAAAGCAGCAAATAAAAGAGAAGTGAATAATCAGGCAAATCGTATTGCTTTTTTCATGTCTTGGAACGCACATAGGCTACAACTGTCCAGTAGCAGTGGGCGGATAAATCACAGGGGAAGCCGGATCTTCTGCGTTGTTTGCTCTATAACCTTCTAGTTAATATGCCTTGACACCCTGTGATATATAGACCTGTAGGTCGAGACAATAAGAAGACACAGTGGCAGAATAATTCAATCACACCTTTGTTTCATCACAAAACTGGAGAGCAACATCTGTCCGGTGGAGTCCAAGAAGCATATAGCATGTAACAAACAGTCACATGACCTACAACATGGTCAATCAAGTTAATGGTTCTGACAATTTCGGACTACTAAACAATTATTGATTTAGAACCATGGAGAGTTACCGCAAGTCGTAAAGAAAACAGACGCTGCCTCCACTATTCCAGCACCATTTCAACTTCAACATGTCAACATCATCAAATCACCTCTGCTTAGTCTAATACAGTGACAACTAAAAGATACCGAAAACAATTTAGTCCAATCAACGTCAGCTAAATATGATGTGGCTGTCCATGGTTCTGATTTCTGTGTGTGTGTGTGTTTGTGTGTGCGTGCGTGTTCGTGCAAATAGAGTAAACATGTGGACTCACCCTAATTGTAGAGAAACACCAATGCCATCCTCCTCTCTGTCATGTTGACGAAACGGTCGATCACTCTGTCATACAGTACACGCTTTAATTTTTTGTTGTCCTAGGCTACCTGGCTAAAATACTTGCTCATTAGCCTAACTTAATTTCATGGGCAACGATTACCCAGCTAGTTATCATTAGCCTTCTACATCTAGCTACATATTGAATGTCCATCCTCTCAGGCCAGAGGCACAATGTTATGAATTAATGGTTGGATCAGAATCACCGCTATAATCATTGGACAGTACAGACAATTAAGTAAAAAGAGTCCGACAAGTCCAAATCCCTATCTCCATCCATGGCTAATTTGGGAAAGGGACAATTTTAGCTAGCTAGAGAAGCAACAATTCTAATTGTTTCTGTCAATGATGTATGCTCTCAATGCGATTTGATAGGAGTGACGCCAAAATCCAGGCTGGCTACCCTTCACACTTTTTTGGGGGTGTGCCAGGTCCATTCACAGTTTAGCTCACTCAGTTTAGCTCAACGCTGATTGTCTTTTATTTTGTACCTTTTTAATCAAGTAAGGCCAGATGCTCGCTGGCTTCCGTTGCATTCCTACTCCAGATAGATGGGCTACACATATAGAGACAGAGGGGTGCTGTTTAGCTCACTCGGATGCTTTCTTGATCAATGAATGGGATCAATGAATACACGCCAGTGCAACTGTCCACAATGTCAGAACCTTATTGGCTCTGGTCAAACGTAGTGCACTATGTATGGAATAGGGTGCCTTTTGGGACGACTTTGTCTACTGTGGTATCAATATAATCTGCTGCCAGATGCACAAGATTGTTATTTTAATAATGACCATCAAAATTATATTTCAATGTTGAGATCGGCACTGGCAGGCAGGCAGTTCCACCCAAGGGATGGAAGTGCTTTGTACAGGCAGACATACTGCTCCTAGATGTTATCCACCACTCAGACAGCGATATCAGATCTGCCTCGGAGGATGTGTGGCTTCTCAAAACAGAGCTGGCGAGGAACAAAACATCCTAGAGTAACTTCCAGGACAACCAGTAGAGGACACAGACACATGAAAACCTCCCTGTCCATGTAGATGTGAAAAATGTATCTTTGTCTGTCTTTATCCCAGACTCTGTGTCTCTCTATCTGTCTCTGTCTGCCTGTCTCCCTCCCTCCCTCCCTCCCTCCCTCCCTCCCTCCCTCCCTCTCTCTCTCTCGCAATTCAATTAAGGTGCTTTATTGGCATGGGAAACATATGTTAACATTGCCAAAGCAAGTGAAACAGATAATAAACATAAGTGAAATATGTTTATTTCTCTCTCTCTCTCTCTCTCTCTCTCTCTCTCTTTCTCGCTCTCTATCTATCTATCTATCTATCTATCTATCTATCTATCTATCTATCTATCTATCTATCTATCTATCTATCTATCTATCTATCTCTCTCTCTCTCTCTCTCTCTCTCTCTCTCTCTCTCTCTCTCTCTCTCTCTCTCTCTCTGTCTCTCTCTCTCTCTGTGTCTCTCTCTGTCTCTCTCGCTGGCAGTAACACAGTTCTCCCAGGGACATGGCTTGCAGGATTTTACTACTGTGCATGCAAATCATGATACCACTTTTTTTACATGTCTAATACTGTACATGCGTCTGAAACCTTTGGGGCGATGAAACCACAAACAAACACACACACTGTCATACACTTGCCAAAAACAATGTGCAGTGGCGTACTGAGAGATCAAGCCATGGAATAAAGTCATAATTAAACAAGTCTACACTTGATGAGAACAGATTGTAGATTCCTGGGGTCTCGTTACGTTAACCCAACATGTTGGCTCTTTAGTTAATGACCTTATAAAAACAGGCTGTACTAAACATACATACCCAAAGATAGGATGAAAAATATAGACAGTATATATAGTGGATGAACATGTGTCCATTGTCATGATTATAATGACTCAGACGTAGATCACACCATTGAGAGGAAGAGAGAAAGAGGAGAAAGGCAGAGAATGAGAAGAAAACAACAAAAAATATGTAGATAAGAGAAGAGGGAAGGAGGGACAGGAGGAGGGAAGGGGGAGGGAAGGAAGGGTTGAGGGATGGAGTGAGGGAAGGAGCGAGGGAAGTAGGAAGTGAGGGAAGGAGGGAAGGATGGGCGAGGGAGGGGAGTAGTGAGGGAAGGCGGGAAGGAAGGGGGAGGGAAGGAGCGAGGGAAGAAGGGAGGCCTATTTATTACGGTCGCCGGATCAGAGGCCTGGTGTGTTGCAGGACGTTCTGACTCAGGGAAACTTCTCCTGCGGAGGTCGCCTAGCTAGGCAGCCTTGCTGAATATTAATAGAGGGAGGGAGGGAGGGACATGGGGATGCCTTTTATTAGAGAGACTAATGGTACACTTGAGTAAACCTCCTTTCTCTCTGTCTCTCTCTGTCTCTCTCTCTTCCTCTCTTCTGTGCTCTGTTTTGAATAGATGTCTGTGAGATGTAGAGTGGACATGGGCAGGTCAGATGATTCAGATCTTAATATCACACACTGCCAGGCAGGAAGCTGAGGGGGTTAACCCTTCACATGCCCAGGACTCTACCGTGTACCAGGGACTCTACTGTGTATCAGGGACTCTACTGTGTACCAGAGACTCGACTGTGTATCAGGGACTGTACGGTGTACCAGGGACTCTACTGTGTACCAGGGACTCTACTGTGTATCAGGGACTCTACTGTGTACCAGGGACTCGACTGTGTATCAGGGACTGTACGGTGTACCAGGGACTCGACTGTGTACCAGGGACTCTACTGTGTACCAGGGACTCGACTGTGTATCAGGGACTGTACGGTGTACCAGGGACTCGACTGTGTACCAGGGACTCTACTGTGTACCAGGGACTCGACTGTGTATCAGGGACTCGACTGTGTATCAGGGACTGTACGGTGTACCAGGGACTCGACTGTGTATCAGGGACTCGACTGTGTATCAGGGACTGTACGGTGTACCAGGGACTCGACTGTGTATCAGGGACTGTACGGTGTACCAGGGACTCGACTGTGTATCAGGGACTCGACTGTGTATCAGGGACTGTACGGTGTACCAGGGACTCGACTGTGTATCAGGGACTCGACAGTGTATCAGGGACTCGACTGTGTATCAGGGACTGTACGGTGTACCAGGGACTCGACTGTGTATCAGGGACTCGACTGTGTATCAGGGACTCGACTGTGTATCAGGGACTGTACTGTCTACCAGGGACTCGACTGTGTATCAGGGACTCGACTGTGTATCAGGGACTCGACTGTGTATCAGGGACTGTACGGTGTACCAGGGACTGTACTGTGTACCAGGGACTCGACTGTGTATCAGGGACTGTACTGTGTACCAGGGACTCGACTGTGTATCAGGGACTCGACTGTGTATCAGGGACTCGACTGTGTATCAGGGACTGTACTGTGTACCAGGGACTCTACTGTGTACCAGGGACTCTACTGTGTACCAGGGACTCTACTGTGTACCAGGGACTCTACTGTGTACCAGGGACTGTACTGTGTACCAGGGACTCTACTGTGTATCAGGGACTCTACTGTGTATCAGGGACTCTACTGTGTACCAGGGACTGTACTGTGTACCAGGGACTCTACTGTGTACCAGGGACTCTACTGTGTACCAGGGACTCTACTGTGTACCAGGGACTCGACTGTGTATCAGGGACTGTACGGTGTACCAGGGACTCGACTGTGTACCAGGGACTCTACCGTGTACCAGGGACTCTACTGTGTATCAGGGACTGTACGGTGTACCAGGGACTCGACTGTGTACCAGGGACTCTACCGTGTACCAGGGACTCTACTGTGTACCAGGGACTCTACTGTGTATCAGGGACTGTACTGTGTACCAGGGACTCGACTGTGTACCAGGGACTGTACTGTGTACCAGGGACTCTACCGTGTACCAGGGACTCTACCGTGTACCAGGGACTCGACTGTGTATCAGGGACTGTACGGTGTACCAGGGACTCTACTGTGTACCAGGGACTCTACTGTGTATCAGGGACTCTACTGTGCACCAGGGACTCGACTGTGTATCAGGGACTGTACGGTGTACCAGGGACTCGACTGTGTACCAGGGATTCTACTGTGTACCAGGGACTCGACTGTGTATCAGGGACTGTACGGTGTACCAGGGACTCGACTGTGTACCAGGGACTCTACTGTGTACCAGGGACTCGACTGTGTATCAGGGACTCGACTGTGTATCAGGGACTGTACGGTGTACCAGGGACTCGACTGTGTATCAGGGACTCGACTGTGTATCAGGGACTGTACGGTGTACCAGGGACTCGACTGTGTATCAGGGACGGTACGGTGTACCAGGGACTCGACTGTGTATCAGGGACTCGACTGTGTATCAGGGACTGTACGGTGTACCAGGGACTCGACTGTGTATCAGGGACTCGACAGTGTATCAGGGACTCGACTGTGTATCAGGGACTGTACGGTGTACCAGGGACTCGACTGTGTATCCAGGGACTCGACTGTGTATCAGGGACTGACTGTGTATCAGGGACTCGACTGTGTATCAGGGACTGTAAGGTGTACCAGGGACTGTACTGTGTACCAGGGACTCGACTGTGTATCAGGGACTGTACTGTGTACCAGGGACTCGACTGTGTATCAGGGACTCGACTGTGTATCAGGGACTCGACTGTGTATCAGGGACTGTACTGTGTACCAGGGACTCGACTGTGTATCAGGGACTCGACTGTGTATCAGGGACTCGACTGTGTATCAGGGACTGTACTGTGTACCAGGGACTCTACTGTGTACCAGGGACTCTACTGTGTACCAGGGACTCTACTGTGTACCAGGGACTCTACTGTGTACCAGGGACTGTACTGTGTACCAGGGACTCTACTGTGTATCAGGGACTCTACTGTGTATCAGGGACTCTACTGTGTACCAGGGACTGTACTGTGTACCAGGGACTCTACTGTGTACCAGGGACTCTACTGTGTACCAAGTACTCTACTGTGTACCAGGGACTCGACTGTGTATCAGGGACTGTACGGTGTACCAGGGACTCGACTGTGTACCAGGGACTCTACCGTGTACCAGGGACTCTACTGTGTATCAGGGACTGTACGGTGTACCAGGGACTCGACTGTGTACCAGGGACTCTACCGTGTACCAGGGACTCTACTGTGTACCAGGGACTCTACTGTGTATCAGGGACTGTACTGTGTACCAGGGACTCGACTGTGTACCAGGGACTGTACTGTGTACCAGGGACTCTACCGTGTACCAGGGACTCTACCGTGTACCAGGGACTCGACTGTGTATCAGGGACTGTACGGTGTACCAGGGACTCTACTGTGTACCAGGGACTCTACTGTGTATCAGGGACTCTACTGTGCACCAGGGACTCGACTGTGTATCAGGGACTGTACGGTGTACCAGGGACTCGACTGTGTACCCGGGACTCTACTGTGTACCAGGGACTCGACTGTGTATCAGGGACTGTACGGTGTACCAGGGACTCGACTGTGTACCAGGGACTCTACTGTGTACCAGGGACTCGACTGTGTATCAGGGACTCGACTGTGTATCAGGGACTGTACGGTGTACCAGGGACTCGACTGTGTATCAGGGACTCGACTGTGTATCAGGGACTGTACGGTGTACCAGGGACTCGACTGTGTATCAGGGACTGTACGGTGTACCAGGGACTCGACTGTGTATCAGGGACTCGACTGTGTATCAGGGACTGTACGGTGTACCAGGGACTCGACTGTGTATCAGGGACTCGACAGTGTATCAGGGACTCGACTGTGTATCAGGGACTGTACGGTGTACCAGGGACTCGACTGTGTATCAGGGACTCGACTGTGTATCAGGGACTGTACTGTCTACCAGGGACTCGACTGTGTATCAGGGACTTGACTGTGTATCAGGGACTCGACTGTGTATCAGGGACTGTACGGTGTACCAGGGACTGTACTGTGTACCAGGGACTCGACTGTGTATCAGGGACTGTACTGTGTACCAGGGACTCGACTGTGTATCAGGGACTCGACTGTGTATCAGGGACTCGACTGTGTATCAGGGACTGTACTGTGTACCAGGGACTCTACTGTGTACCAGGGACTCTACTGTGTACCAGGGACTCTACTGTGTACCAGGGACTCTACTGTGTACCAGGGACTGTACTGTGTACCAGGGACTCTACTGTGTATCAGGGACTCTACTGTGTATCAGGGACTCTACTGTGTACCAGGGACTGTACTGTGTACCAGGGACTCTACTGTGTACCAGGGACTCTACTGTGTACCAGGGACTCTACTGTGTACCAGGGACTCTACTGTGTACCAGGGACTCGACTGTGTATCAGGGACTGTACGGTGTACCAGGGACTTGACTGTGTACCAGGGACTCTACCGTGTACCAGGGACTCTACTGTGTATCAGGGACTGTACGGTGTACCAGGGACTCGACTGTGTACCAGGGACTCTACCGTGTACCAGGGACTCTACTGTGTACCAGGGACTCTACTGTGTATCAGGGACTGTACTGTGTACCAGGGACTCTACTGTGTACCAGGGACTGTACTGTGTACCAGGGACTCTACCGTGTACCAGGGACTCTACCGTGTACCAGGGACTCTACTGTGTACCAGGGACTCTACTGTGTACCAGGGACTCTACTGTGTACCAGGGACTGTACTGTGTACCAGGGACTGTACTGTGTACCAGGGACTGTACTGTGTACCAGGGACTCTACTGTGTACCAGGGACTCTACTGTGTACCAGGGACTCTACTGTGTACCAGGGACTGTACTGTGTACCAGGAACTCTACTGTGTACCAGGGACTCTACTGTGTACCAGGGACTCTACTGTGTATCAGGGACTCTACTGTGTACCAGGGACTCGACTGTGTATCAGGGACTGTACGGTGTACCAGGGACTCGACTGTGTACCAGGGACTCTACTGTGTACCAGGGACTCGACTGTGTATCAGGGACTGTACGGTGTACCAGGGACTCGACTGTGTACCAGGGACTCTACTGTGTACCAGGGACTCGACTGTGTATCAGGGACTCGACTGTGTATCAGGGACTGTACGGTGTACCAGGGACTCGACTGTGTATCAGGGACTGTACGGTGTACCAGGGACTCGACTGTGTATCAGGGACTGTACGGTGTACCAGGGACTCGACTGTGTATCAGGGACTCGACTGTGTATCAGGGACTGTACGGTGTACCAGGGACTCGACTGTGTATCAGGGACTCGACAGTGTATCAGGGACTCGACTGTGTATCAGGGACTGTACGGTGTATCAGGGACTCGACTGTGTATCAGGGACTGTACTGTCTACCAGGGACTCGACTGTGTATCAGGGACTCGACTGTGTATCAGGGACTCGACTGTGTATCAGGGACTGTACGGTGTACCAGGGACTGTACTGTGTACCAGGGACTCGACTGTGTATCAGGGACTGTACTGTGTACCAGGGACTCGACTGTGTATCAGGGACTCGACTGTGTATCAGGGACTGTACTGTGTACCAGGGACTCTACTGTGTACCAGGGACTCTACTGTGTACCAGGGACTCTACTGTGTACCAGGGACTCTACTGTGTACCAGGGACTGTACTGTGTACCAGGGACTCTACTGTGTATCAGGGACTCTACTGTGTATCAGGGACTCTACTGTGTACCAGGGACTGTACTGTGTACCAGGGACTCTACTGTGTACCAGGGACTCTACTGTGTACCAGGGACTCTACTGTGTACCAGGGACTCGACTGTGTATCAGGGACTGTACGGTGTACCAGGGACTCGACTGTGTACCAGGGACTCTACCGTGTACCAGGGACTCTACTGTGTATCAGGGACTGTACGGTGTACCAGGGACTCGACTGTGTACCAGGGACTCTACCGTGTACCAGGGACTCTACTGTGTACCAGGGACTCTACTGTGTATCAGGGACTGTACTGTGTACCAGGGACTCGACTGTGTACCAGGGACTGTACTGTGTACCAGGGACTCTACCGTGTACCAGGGACTCTACCGTGTACCAGGGACTCGACTGTGTATCAGGGACTGTACGGTGTACCAGGGACTCTACTGTGTACCAGGGACTCTACTGTGTATCAGGGACTCTACTGTGCACCAGGGACTCGACTGTGTATCAGGGACTGTACGGTGTACCAGGGACTCGACTGTGTACCAGGGATTCTACTGTGTACCAGGGACTCGACTGTGTATCAGGGACTGTACGGTGTACCAGGGACTCGACTGTGTACCAGGGACTCTACTGTGTACCAGGGACTCGACTGTGTATCAGTGACTCGACTGTGTATCAGGGACTGTACGGTGTACCAGGGACTCGACTGTGTATCAGGGACTCGACTGTGTATCAGGGACTGTACGGTGTACCAGGGACTCGACTGTGTATCAGGGACTGTACGGTGTACCAGGGACTCGACTGTGTATCAGGGACTCGACTGTGTATCAGGGACTGTACGGTGTACCAGAGACTCGACTGTGTATCAGGGACTCGACAGTGTATCAGGGACTCGACTGTGTATCAGGGACTGTACGGTGTACCAGGGACTCGACTGTGTATCAGGGACTCGACTGTGTATCAGGGACTGTACTGTCTACCAGGGACTCGACTGTGTATCAGGGACTTGACTGTGTATCAGGGACTCGACTGTGTATCAGGGACTGTACGGTGTACCAGGGACTGTACTGTGTACCAGGGACTCGACTGTGTATCAGGGACTGTACTGTGTACCAGGGACTCGACTGTGTATCAGGGACTCGACTGTGTATCAGGGACTCGACTGTGTATCAGGGACTGTACTGTGTACCAGGGACTCTACTGTGTACCAGGGACTCTACTGTGTACCAGGGACTCTACTGTGTACCAGGGACTCTACTGTGTACCAGGGACTGTACTGTGTACCAGGGACTCTACTGTGTATCAGGGACTCTACTGTGTATCAGGGACTCTACTGTGTACCAGGGACTGTACTGTGTACCAGGGACTCTACTGTGTACCAGGGACTCTACTGTGTACCAGGGACTCTACTGTGTACCAGGGACTCTACTGTGTACCAGGGACTCGACTGTGTATCAGGGACTGTACGGTGTACCAGGGACTCGACTGTGTACCAGGGACTCTACCGTGTACCAGGGACTCTACTGTGTATCAGGGACTGTACGGTGTACCAGGGACTCGACTGTGTACCAGGGACTCTACCGTGTACCAGGGACTCTACTGTGTACCAGGGACTCTACTGTGTATCAGGGACTGTACTGTGTACCAGGGACTCGACTGTGTACCAGGGACTGTACTGTGTACCAGGGACTCTACCGTGTACCAGGGACTCTACCGTGTACCAGGGACTCTACTGTGTACCAGGGACTCTACTGTGTACCAGGGACTCTACTGTGTACCAGGGACTGTACTGTGTACCAGGGACTGTACTGTGTACCAGGGACTGTACTGTGTACCAGGGACTCTACTGTGTACCAGGGACTCTACTGTGTACCAGGGACTCTACTGTGTACCAGGGACTGTACTGTGTACCAGGAACTCTACTGTGTACCAGGGACTCTACTGTGTACCAGGGACTGTACTGTGTACCAGGGACTCTACTGTGTACCAGGGACTCTACTGTGTACCAGGGACTCTACTGTGTACCAGGGACTCTACTGTGTACCAGGGACTCTACTGTGTACCAGGGACTCTACTGTGTACCAGGGACTGTACTGTGTACCAGGGACTCTACTGTGTACCAGGGACTCTACTGTGTACCAGGGACTCTACCGTGTACCAGGGACTCTACCGTGTACCAGGGACTCTACCTTGTACCAGGGACTCTACCGTGTACCAGGGACTGTACGGTGTACCAGGGACTCTACTGTGTACCAGGGACTCTACTGTGTACCAGGGACTCTACCGTGTACCAGGGACTCTACCTTGTACCAGGGACTCTACCGTGTACCAGGGACTCTACCGTGTACCAGGGACTCTACTGTGTACCAGGGACTCTACTGTGTACCAAGGACTCTACCGTGTACCAGGGAATCTACCGTGTACCAGGGACTGTACCGTGTACCAGGGACTCTACCGTGTACCAGGGACTCTACCGTGTACCAGGGACTCGACTGTGTATCAGGGACTCTACTGTGTACCAGGGACTCTACTGTGTACCAGGGACTCTACTGTGTACCAGGGACTCTACTGTGTACCAGGGACTCTACTGTGTACCAGGGACTCTACTGTGCACCAGGGACTCGACTGTGTATCAGGGACTCTACTGTGTACCAGGGACTCTAGTGTGTATCAGGGACTCTACTGTGTACCAGGGACTCTACTGTGTACCAGGGACTCGACTGTGTACCAGGGACTCTACTGTGTACCAGGGACTCTACTGTGTACCAGGGACTCTACTGTGTATCAGGGACTCTACTGTGTACCAGGGACTCTACTGTGTACCAGGGACTCTACTGTGTACCAGGGACTCTACTGTGTACCAGGGACTCTACTGTGTACCAGGGACTCTACTGTGTACCAGGGACTGTACTGTGTACCAGGGACTCTACTGTGTACCAGGGACTCTACTGTGTACCAGGGACTCTACTGTGTACCAGGGACTCTACTGTGTACCAGGGACTCTACTGTGTACCAGGGACTCTACTGTGTACCAGGGACTGTACTGTGTACCAGGGACTCTACTGTGTACCAGGGACTCTACTGTGTACCAGGGACTCTACCGTGTACCAGGGACTCTACCGTGTACCAGGGACTCTACCGTGTACCAGGGACTCTACCGTGTACCAGGGACTGTACGGTGTACCAGGGACTCTACTGTGTACCAGGGACTCTACTGTGTACCAGGGACTCTACCGTGTACCAGGGACTCTACCTTGTACCAGGGACTCTACCGTGTACCAGGGACTCTACCGTGTACCAGGGACTCTACTGTGTACCAGGGACTCTACTGTGTACCAAGGACTCTACCGTGTACCAGGGAATCTACCGTGTACCAGGGACTGTACCGTGTACCAGGGACTCTACCGTGTACCAGGGACTCTACCGTGTACCAGGGACTCGACTGTGTATCAGGGACTCTACTGTGTACCAGGGACTCTACTGTGTACCAGGGACTCTACTGTGTACCAGGGACTCTACTGTGTACCAGGGACTCTACTGTGTACCAGGGACTCTACTGTGTACCAGGGACTCGACTGTGTATCAGGGACTCTACTGTGTACCAGGGACTCTACTGTGTATCAGGGACTCTACTGTGTACCAGGGACTCTACTGTGTACCAGGGACTCGACTGTGTACCAGGGACTCTACTGTGTACCAGGGACTCTACTGTGTACCAGGGACTCTACTGTGTATCAGGGACTCTACTGTGTACCAGGGACTCTACTGTGTACCAGGGACTCTACTGTGTACCAGGGACTCTACTGTGTACCAGGGACTCGACTGTGTATCAGGGACTCTACTGTGTACCAGGGACTCGACTGTGTACCAGGGACTCGACTGTGTACCAGGGACTCTACTGTGTACCAGGGACTCTACTGTGTACCAGGGACTCTACTGTGTACCAGGGACTCTACTGTGTACCAGGGACTCTACTGTGTACCAGGGACTCTACTGTGTACCAGGGACTCTACTGTGTACCAGGGACTCTACTGTGTATCAGGGACTCTACTGTGT
The DNA here is from genome assembly GCF_045679555.1 of Salvelinus alpinus. NCBI lineage: Eukaryota > Metazoa > Chordata > Actinopteri > Salmoniformes > Salmonidae > Salvelinus > Salvelinus alpinus. Next base: position 17,493,618 of record NC_092119.1, read on the forward strand.
ACCAGGGACTCTACTGTGTACCAGGGACTCTACTGTGTATCAGGGACTCTACTGTGTACCAGGGACTCTACTGTGTATCAGGTGCTGAAAGATCCTTCTTTCTGTTATTTTGTTCAGTTGATAAAAATACGTTGTTTGTCTATAGGATAACTGGCATATTTGTGAAAATTTGATGCTTTATGTGAATACAATTTTCAGAACGGCATCCATCGTTCCTACTCAGACAGTTGACTAACTTTACCTTGTCTCTGTAATGTAGGCACCTTACAATAGCAGAATAATCTCACAAAGCATTACTGTAAACAGTGTTTATTTAGTAACACTAGAAAAAGGTTGGTTCTCAACCCACGAAGAAGACATAGGGTTCGGGTTATACTATTTTGTATTGTCCCATAGGGACAAAATGTGTGCACAATATAAGGAATGGGTGCTGTTTTGGAAAAGAGACAAGAGACACAAAGAGAGATCCCTGTGACATGTGTCCAACCTGTCTAGCAAATATTTCCCCCTTCAGAAATGGTAGTCTCCTGTGGTACCACTGTCTGGTCTTGTTCCACTGGAATGTGGTCGCGTCTACCAGGCCCAATGGCATGCACAAATGTGGAAAAAGAAAGAGAGATAGGGAGGGAAAGAGAGAGAGAGAGAGAGAGAGAGAGGGAGAGAGGGAGGGAGAAAAAGGAGAGAGAGAGGTGGGGAGAGAGAAAGTGAGTGAGTGAGTGAGTGAGTGAGTGAGTGAGTGAGTGAGTGAGTGAGTGAGTGAGTGAGTGAGTGAGTGAGTGAGTGAGTGAGTGAGTGAGTGAGTGAGTGAGTGAGTGAGTGAGTGAGTGAGTGAGTGAGTGAGACGTTTGAGGGAAATCTCCCTTTGATAGCATGTACAGTATATACAAATACCACAAAGCAAACTGCCATTTTTCTTTTCATCATGGGAGTATTACAATAACCGTTCAATCAGATCGCAGGCCCAGATTTCCAAAAGGTCAACTTATTAAATATGTAATGATAATTCACTTCTCAGACAATGGAAGGGAAGAAAAGATGTTATCATTAAATACAATGTTTAGATACAGTAGAGGGCCAGGTTTTTGCTGGACTCTTGGGAAGGGGCAAGGGCTTTGCTTATCAAATACAATCTGCAAGATTAAGAAACACAACCCCCCCCCCTCCCCCCCCCACTTCATCTCCCTCCTCCCCAGGAACCTTTCATCATTGCAGTTGCCACTGAAAGAGAAGGTGACCAGTCTCGCTATGTTAGTCTGAACCTTGCTCAAGTGGAGTTGAATTTCTGTAAGTCCTGTATCCATCTCTCTCTCCCTCTCTCTTCTTGTCTCTCTCTGTCACTCTCTCACTATCTCATTCTTTCTCTCTCTCTCTTTCACTCTCTATCTGTCTCTCCCTCCCTCCCCCCTCTCTCTCTATCCATCTCTCTCGCTAAAATATAAATGTAAAAGGGCTCCACTTTTCTCTGAGAGGAATGAATGTTTGAGGGGAGGATGGTGAGGGCTGTAGGGTTATTAAGGGGAGTATGGTGAGGGCTGTAGGGTTATTAAGGGGAGGATGGTGAGGGCTGTAGGGTTATTAAGGGGAGGATGGTGTGGGCTGTAGGGTTATTAAGGGGAGTATGGTGAGGGCTGTAGGGTTATTAAGGGGAGGATGGTGAGGGCTGTAGGGTTATTAAGGGGAGGATGGTGAGGGCTGTGGGGTTATTAAGGGGAGGATGGTGAGGGCTGTAGGGTTATTAAGGGGAGTATGGTGAGGGCTGTAGGGTTATTAAGGGGAGTATGGTGAGGGCTGTAGGGTTATTAAGGGGAGGATGGTGAGGGCTGTAGGGTTATTAAGGGGAGGATGGTGTGGGCTGTAGGGTTATTAAGGGGAGTATGGTGAGGGCTGTAGGGTTATTAAGGGGAGTATGGTGAGGGCTGTAGGGTTATTAAGGGGAGGATGGTGAGGGCTGTAGGGTTATTAAGGGGAGGATGGTGAGGGCTGTAGGGTTATTAAGGGGAGTATGGTGAGGGCTGTAGGGTTATTAAGGGGAGGATGGTGAGGGCTGTAGGGTTATTAAGGGGAGTATGGTGAGGGCTGTAGGGTTATTAAGGGGAGGATGGTGAGGGCTGTAGGGTTATTAAGGGGAGTATGGTGAGGGCTGTAGGGTTATTAAGGGGAGTATGGTGTGGGCTGTAGGGTTATTAAGGGGAGGATGGTGAGGGCTGTAGGGTTATTAAGGGGAGGATGGTGAGGGCTGTAGGGTTATTAAGGGGAGTATGGTGAGGGCTGTAGGGTTATTAAGGGGAGGATGGTGAGGGCTGTAGGGTTATTAAGGGGAGGATGGTGAGGGCTGTAGGGTTATTAAGGGGAGGATGGTGTGGGCTGTAGGGTTATTAAGGGGAGGATGGTGAGGGCTGTAGGGTTATTAAGGGGAGGATGGTGAGGGCTGTAGGGTTATTAAGGGGAGGATGGTGAGGGCTGTAGGGTTATTAAGGGGAGGATGGTGAGGGCTGTAGGGTTATTAAGGGGAGGATGGTGAGGGCTGTAGGGTTATTAAGGGGAGGATGGTGAGGGCTGTAGGGTTATTAAGGGGAGGATGGTGAGGGCTGTAGGGTTATTAAGGGGAGGATGGTGAGGGCTGTAGGGTTATTAAGGGGAGGATGGTGAGGGCTGTAGGGTTATTAAGGGGAGGATGGTGAGGGCTGTAGGGTTATTAAGGGGAGGATGGTGAGGGCTGTGGTATTATTAAGGGGAGGATGGTGAGGGCTGTAGGGTTATTAAGGGGAGGATGGTGAGGGCTGTAGGGTTATTAAGGGGAGGATGGTGAGGGCTGTAGGGTTATTAAGGGGAGGATGGTGAGGGCTGTGGGGTTATTAAGGGGAGGATGGTGAGGGCTGTAGGGTTATTAAGGGGAGGATGGTGAGGGCTGTGGGGTTATTAAGGGGGGGGTGGTGAGGGCTGTGGGGTTATTAAGGGGAGGATGGTGAGGGCTGTGGGGTTATTAAGGGGAGGATGGTGACGGCTGTGGGGTTATTAAAGGGAGGGTGGTGAGGGTTATTAAGGGGAGGATGGTGAGGGCTGTAGGGTTATTAAGGGGAGGATGGTGAGGGTGGTGAGGGTTATTAAGGGGAGGATGGTGAGGGCTGTGGGGTTATTAAGGGGAGGATGGTGAGGGCTGTAGGGTTATTAAGGGGAGGATGGTGAGGGCTGTAGGGTTATTAAGGGGAGGATGGTGAGGGCTGTGGGGTTATTAAGGGGATGATGGTGATGGCTGTAGGGTTATTAAGGGGAGGACGGTGAGGGCTGTGGGGTTATTAAGGGGGGGATGGTGAGGGCTGTAGGGTTATTAAGCGGAGGATGGTGAGGGCTGTGGGGTTATTAAGGGGAGGATGGTGAGGGCTGTGGGGTTATTAAGGGGAGGATGGTGACGGCTGTGGGGTTATTAAATGGAGGGTGGTGAGGGCTGTGGGGTTATTAAGGGGGGGATGGTGAGGGCTGTGGGGTTATTAAGGGGGGGATGGTGAGGGCTGTGGGGTTATTAAGGGGAGGATGGTGAGGGCTGTGGGGTTATTAAGGGGGGGATGGTGAGGGCTGTAGGGTTATTAAGGGGAGGATGGTGAGGGCTGTGGGGTTATTAAGGGGAGGATGGTGACGGCTGTGGGGTTATTAAATGGAGGGTGGTGAGGGTTATTAAGGGGAGGATGGTGAGGGCTGTAGGGTTATTAAGGGGAGGATGGTGAGGGCTGTAGGGTTATTAAGGGGAGGATGGTGAGGGCTGTGGGGTTATTAAGGGGAGGATGGTGAGGGCTGTGGGGTTATTAAGGGGAGGATGGTGAGGGCTGTAGGGTTATTAAGGGGAGGATGGTGAGGGTTGTGGGGTTATTAAGGGGAGGATGGTGAGGGCTGTAGGGTTATTAAGGGGAGGATGGTGAGGGCTGTGGGGTTATTAAGGGGAGGATGGTGAGGGCTGTAGGGTTATTAAGGGGAGGATGGTGAGGGCGGTGGGGTTATTAAGGGGAGGATGGTGAGGGCTGTAGGGTTATTAAGGGGAGGATGGTGAGGGCTGTGGGGTTATTAAGGGGAGTATGGTGAGGGCTGTAGGGTTATTAAGGGGAGGATGGTGAGGGCTGTAGGGTTATTAAGGGGAGGATGGTGAGGGCTGTAGGGTTATTAAGGGGAGGATGGTGAGGGCTGTAGGGTTATTAAGGGGAGTATGGTGAGGGCTGTAGGGTTATTAAGGGGAGGATGGTGAGGGCTGTAGGGTTATTAAGGGGAGGATGGTGAGGGCTGTGGGGTTATTAAGGGGAGGATGGTGAGGGCTGTGGGGTTATTAAGGGGAGGATGGTGACGGCTGTGGGGTTATTAAAGGGAGGGTGGTGAGGGTTATTAAGGGGAGGATGGTGAGGGCTGTAGGGTTATTAAGGGGAGGATGGTGAGGGTGGTGAGGGTTATTAAGGGGAGGATGGTGAGGGCTGTGGGGTTATTAAGGGGAGGATGGTGAGGGCTGTAGGGTTATTAAGGGGAGGATGGTGAGGGCTGTAGGGTTATTAAGGGGAGGATGGTGAGGGCTGTGGGGTTATTAAGGGGATGATGGTGATGGCTGTAGGGTTATTAAGGGGAGGATGGTGAGGGCTGTGGGGTTATTAAGGGGGGGATGGTGAGGGCTGTAGGGTTATTAAGCGGAGGATGGTGAGGGCTGTGGGGTTATTAAGGGGAGGATGGTGAGGGCTGTGGGGTTATTAAGGGGAGGATGGTGACGGCTGTGGGGTTATTAAATGGAGGGTGGTGAGGGCTGTGGGGTTATTAAGGGGGGGATGGTGAGGGCTGTGGGGTTATTAAGGGGGGGATGGTGAGGGCTGTGGGGTTATTAAGGGGAGGATGGTGAGGGCTGTGGGGTTATTAAGGGGGGGATGGTGAGGGCTGTAGGGTTATTAAGGGGAGGATGGTGAGGGCTGTGGGGTTATTAAGGGGAGGATGGTGACGGCTGTGGGGTTATTAAATGGAGGGTGGTGAGGGTTATTAAGGGGAGGATGGTGAGGGCTGTAGGGTTATTAAGGGGAGGATGGTGAGGGCTGTAGGGTTATTAAGGGGAGGATGGTGAGGGCTGTGGGGTTATTAAGGGGAGGATGGTGAGGGCTGTGGGGTTATTAAGGGGAGGATGGTGAGGGCTGTAGGGTTATTAAGGGGAGGATGGTGAGGGTTGTGGGGTTATTAAGGGGAGGATGGTGAGGGCTGTAGGGTTATTAAGGGGAGGATGGTGAGGGCTGTGGGGTTATTAAGGGGAGGATGGTGAGGGCTGTAGGGTTATTAAGGGGAGGATGGTGAGGGCGGTGGGGTTATTAAGGGGAGGATGGTGAGGGCTGTAGGGTTATTAAGGGGAGGATGGTGAGGGCTGTGGGGTTATTAAGGGGAGTATGGTGAGGGCTGTAGGGTTATTAAGGGGAGGATGGTGAGGGCTGTAGGGTTATTAAGGGGAGGATGGTGAGGGCTGTAGGGTTATTAAGGGGAGGATGGTGAGGGCTGTAGGGTTATTAAGGGGAGTATGGTGAGGGCTGTAGGGTTATTAAGGGGAGGGTGGTGAGGGCTGTAGGGTTATTAAGGGGAGGATGGTGAGGGCTGTAGGGTTATTAAGGGGAGGATGGTGAGGGCTGTGGGGTTATTAAAGGGAGGATGGTGAGGGTTATTAAGGGGAGGATGGTGAGGGCTGTAGGGTTATTAAGGGGAGGATGGTGAGGGCTGTAGGGTTATTAAGGGGAGGATGGTGAGCGCTGTAGGGTTATTAAGGGGAGGATGGTGAGGGCTGTAGGGTTATTAAGGGGAGGATGGTGAGGGCTGTAGGGTTATTAAGGGGAGGATGGTGAGGGCTGTGGTATTATTAAGGGGAGGATGGTGAGGGCTGTAGGGTTATTAAGGGGAGGATGGTGAGGGCTGTAGGGTTATTAAGGGGAGGATGGTGAGGGTGGTGAGGGTTATTAAGGGGAGGATGGTGAGGGCTGTGGGGTTATTAAGGGGAGGATGGTGAGGGCTGTAGGGTTATTAAGGGGAGGATGGTGAGGGCTGTAGGGTTATTAAGGGGAGGATGGTGAGGGCTGTGGGGTTATTAAGGGGATGATGGTGATGGCTGTAGGGTTATTAAGGGGAGGATGGTGAGGGCTGTGGGGTTATTAAGGGGGGGATGGTGAGGGCTGTAGGGTTATTAAGCGGAGGATGGTGAGGGCTGTGGGGTTATTAAGGGGAGGATGGTGAGGGCTGTGGGGTTATTAAGGGGAGGATGGTGACGGCTGTGGGGTTATTAAATGGAGGGTGGTGAGGGCTGTGGGGTTATTAAGGGGGGGATGGTGAGGGCTGTGGGGTTATTAAGGGGGGGATGGTGAGCGCTGTGGGGTTATTAAGGGGAGGATGGTGAGGGCTGTGGGGTTATTAAGGGGGGGATGGTGAGGGCTGTAGGGTTATTAAGGGGAGGATGGTGAGGGCTGTGGGGTTATTAAGGGGAGGATGGTGACGGCTGTGGGGTTATTAAATGGAGGGTGGTGAGGGTTATTAAGGGGAGGATGGTGAGGGCTGTAGGGTTATTAAGGGGAGGATGGTGAGGGCTGTAGGGTTATTAAGGGGAGGATGGTGAGGGCTGTGGGGTTATTAAGGGGAGGATGGTGAGGGCTGTGGGGTTATTAAGGGGAGGATGGTGAGGGCTGTAGGGTTATTAAGGGGAGGATGGTGAGGGTTGTGGGGTTATTAAGGGGAGGATGGTGAGGGCTGTAGGGTTATTAAGGGGAGGATGGTGAGGGCTGTGGGGTTATTAAGGGGAGGATGGTGAGGGCTGTAGGGTTATTAAGGGGAGGATGGTGAGGGCGGTGGGGTTATTAAGGGGAGGATGGTGAGGGCTGTAGGGTTATTAAGGGGAGGATGGTGAGGGCTGTGGGGTTATTAAGGGGAGTATGGTGAGGGCTGTAGGGTTATTAAGGGGAGGATGGTGAGGGCTGTAGGGTTATTAAGGGGAGGATGGTGAGGGCTGTAGGGTTATTAAGGGGAGGATGGTGAGGGCTGTAGGGTTATTAAGGGGAGTATGGTGAGGGCTGTAGGGTTATTAAGGGGAGGGTGGTGAGGGCTGTAGGGTTATTAAGGGGAGGATGGTGAGGGCTGTAGGGTTATTAAGGGGAGGATGGTGAGGGCTGTGGGGTTATTAAAGGGAGGATGGTGAGGGTTATTAAGGGGAAGATGGTGAGGGCTGTAGGGTTATTAAGGGGAGGATGGTGAGGGCTGTAGGGTTATTAAGGGGAGGATGGTGAGGGCTGTGGGGATATTAAGGGGAGGATGGTGAGGGCTGTGGGGTTATTAAGGGGAGGATGGTGAGGGCTGTAGGGTTATTAAGGGGAGGATGGTGAGGGCTGTAGGGTTATTAAGGGGAGTATGGTGTGGGCTGTAGGGTTATTAAGGGGAGGAGGGTGAGGGCTGTAGGGTTATTAAGGGGAGGATGGTGAGGGCTGTAGGGTTATTAAGGGGAGTATGGTGAGGGCTGTAGGGTTATTAAGGGGAGGATGGTGAGGGCTGTAGGGTTATTAAGGGGAGGATGGTGAGGGCTGTAGGGTTATTAAGGGGAGGATGGTGTGGGCTGTAGGGTTATTAAGGGGAGGATGGTGAGGGCTGTAGGGTTATTAAGGGGAGGATGGTGAGGGCTGTAGGGTTATTAAGGGGAGGATGGTGAGGGCTGTAGGGTTATTAAGGGGAGGATGGTGAGGGCTGTAGGGTTATTAAGGGGAGGATGGTGAGGGCTGTAGGGTTATTAAGGGGAGGATGGTGAGGGCTGTAGGGTTATTAAGGGGAGGATGGTGAGGGCTGTAGGGTTATTAAGGGGAGGATGGTGAGGGCTGTAGGGTTATTAAGGGGAGGATGGTGAGGGCTGTAGGGTTATTAAGGGGAGGATGGTGAGGGCTGTGGGATTATTAAGGGGAGGATGGTGAGGGCTGTAGGGTTATTAAGGGGAGGATGGTGAGGGCTGTAGGGTTATTAAGGGGAGGATGGTGAGGGCTGTAGGGTTATTAAGGGGAGGATGGTGAGGGCTGTGGGGTTATTAAGGGGGGGATGGTGAGGGCTGTAGGGTTATTAAGGGGAGGATGGTGAGGGCTGTGGGGTTATTAAGGGGGGGATGGTGAGGGCTGTGGGGTTATTAAGGGGAGGATGGTGAGGGCTATGGGGTTATTAAGGGGAGGATGGTGACGGCTGTGGGGTTATTAAAGGGAGGGTGGTGAGGGTTATTAAGGGGAGGATGGTGAGGGCTGTAGGGTTATTAAGGGGAGGATGGTGAGGGTGGTGAGGGTTATTAAGGGGAGGATGGTGAGGGCTTTGGGGTTATTAAGGGGAGGATGGTGAGGGCTGTAGGGTTATTAAGGGGAGGATGGTGAGGGCTGTAGGGTTATTAAGGGGAGGATGGTGAGGGCTGTGGGGTTATTAAGGGGATGATGGTGATGGCTGTAGGGTTATTAAGGGGAGGATGGTGAGGGCTGTGGGGTTATTAAGGGGGGGATGGTGAGGGCTGTAGGGTTATTAAGCGGAGGATGGTGAGGGCTGTGGGGTTATTAAGGGGAGGATGGTGAGGGCTGTGGGGTTATTAAGGGGAGGATGGTGACGGCTGTGGGGTTATTAAATGGAGGGTGGTGAGGGTTATTAAGGGGAGGATGGTGAGGGCTGTAGGGTTATTAAGGGGAGGATGGTGAGGGCTGTAGGGTTATTAAGGGGAGGATGGTGAGGGCTGTGGGGTTATTAAGGGGAGGATGGTGAGGGCTGTGGGGTTATTAAGGGGAGGATGGTGAGGGCTGCAGGGTTATTAAGGGGAGGATGGTGAGGGTTGTGGGGTTATTAAGGGGAGGATGGTGAGGGCTGTAGGGTTATTAAGGGGAGGATGGTGAGGGCTGTGGGGTTATTAAGGGGAGGATGGTGAGGGCTGTAGGGTTATTAAGGGGAGGGTGGTGAGGGCTGTAGGGTTATTAAGGGGAGGATGGTGAGGGCTGTGGGGTTATTAAGGGGAGTATGGTGAGGGCTGTGGGGTTATTAAGGGGAGGATGGTGAGGGCTGTAGGGTTATTAAGGGGAGGATGGTGAGGGCTGTGGGGTTATTAAGGGGAGGATGGTGAGGGCTGTAGGGTTATTAAGGGGAGGATGGTGAGGGCTGTGGGGTTATTAAGGGGAGTATGGTGAGGGCTGTAGGGTTATTAAGGGGAGGATGGTGAGGGCTGTAGGGTTATTAAGGGGAGGATGGTGAGGGCTGTAGGGTTATTAAGGGGAGGATGGTGAGGGCTGTAGGGTTATTAAGGGGAGTATGGTGAGGGCTGTAGGGTTATTAAGGGGAGGGTGGTGAGGGCTGTAGGGTTATTAAGGGGAGGATGGTGAGGGCTGTGGGGCTATTAAGGGGAGGATGGTGAGGGCTGTGGGGTTATTAAGGGGAGGATGGTGAGGGCTGTAGGGTTATTAAGGGGAGGATGGTGAGGGCTGTAGGGTTATTAAGGGGAGGATGGTGAGGGCTGTGGGGTTATTAAGGGGATGATGGTGAGGGCTGTAGGGTTATTAAGGGGAGGATGGTGAGGGCTGTAGGGTTATTAAGGGGAGTATGGTGAGGGCTGTAGGGTTATTAAGGGGAGGATGGTGAGGGCTGTAGGGTTATTAAGGGGAGTATGGTGAGGGCTGTAGGGTTATTAAGGGGAGTATGGTGTGGGCTGTAGGGTTATTAAGGGGAGGATGGTGAGGGCTGTAGGGTTATTAAGGGGAGGATGGTGAGGGCTGTAGGGTTATTAAGGGGAGGATGGTGAGGGCTGTAGGGTTATTAAGGGGAGGATGGTGAGGGCTGTAGGGTTATTAAGGGGAGGATGGTGAGGGCTGTAGGGTTATTAAGGGGAGGATGGTGTGGGCTGTAGGGTTATTAAGGGGAGGATGGTGAGGGCTGTAGGGTTATTAAGGGGAGGATGGTGAGGGCTGTAGGGTTATTAAGGGGAGGATGGTGAGGGCTGTAGGGTTATTAAGGGGAGGATGGTGAGGGCTGTAGGGTTATTAAGGGGAGGATGGTGAGGGCTGTAGGGTTATTAAGGGGAGGATGGTGAGGGCTGTAGGGTTATTAAGGGGAGGATGGTGAGGGCTGTAGGGTTATTAAGGGGAGGATGGTGAGGGCTGTAGGGTTATTAAGGGGAGGATGGTGAGGGCTGTAGGGTTATTAAGGGGAGGATGGTGAGGGCTGTGGGATTATTAAGGGGAGGATGGTGAGGGCTGTAGGGTTATTAAGGGGAGGATGGTGAGGGCTGTAGGGTTATTAAGGGGAGGATGGTGAGGGCTGTAGGGTTATTAAGGGGAGGATGGTGAGGGCTGTGGGGTTATTAAGGGGGGGATGGTGAGGGCTGTAGGGTTATTAAGGGGAGGATGGTGAGGGCTGTGGGGTTATTAAGGGGGGGATGGTGAGGGCTGTGGGGTTATTAAGGGGAGGATGGTGAGGGCTATGGGGTTATTAAGGGGAGGATGGTGACGGCTGTGGGGTTATTAAAGGGAGGGTGGTGAGGGTTATTAAGGGGAGGATGGTGAGGGCTGTAGGGTTATTAAGGGGAGGATGGTGAGGGTGGTGAGGGTTATTAAGGGGAGGATGGTGAGGGCTTTGGGGTTATTAAGGGGAGGATGGTGAGGGCTGTAGGGTTATTAAGGGGAGGATGGTGAGGGCTGTAGGGTTATTAAGGGGAGGATGGTGAGGGCTGTGGGGTTATTAAGGGGATGATGGTGATGGCTGTAGGGTTATTAAGGGGAGGATGGTGAGGGCTGTGGGGTTATTAAGGGGGGGATGGTGAGGGCTGTAGGGTTATTAAGCGGAGGATGGTGAGGGCCGTGGGGTTATTAAGGGGAGGATGGTGAGGGCTGTGGGGTTATTAAGGGGAGGATGGTGACGGCTGTGGGGTTATTAAATGGAGGGTGGTGAGGGTTATTAAGGGGAGGATGGTGAGGGCTGTAGGGTTATTAAGGGGAGGATGGTGAGGGCTGTAGGGTTATTAAGGGGAGGATGGTGAGGGCTGTGGGGTTATTAAGGGGAGGATGGTGAGGGCTGTGGGGTTATTAAGGGGAGGATGGTGAGGGCTGTAGGGTTATTAAGGGGAGGATGGTGAGGGTTGTGGGGTTATTAAGGGGAGGATGGTGAGGGCTGTAGGGTTATTAAGGGGAGGATGGTGAGGGCTGTGGGGTTATTAAGGGGAGGATGGTGAGGGCTGTAGGGTTATTAAGGGGAGGGTGGTGAGGGCTGTAGGGTTATTAAGGGGAGGATGGTGAGGGCTGTGGGGTTATTAAGGGGAGTATGGTGAGGGCTGTGGGGTTATTAAGGGGAGGATGGTGAGGGCTGTAGGGTTATTAAGGGGAGGATGGTGAGGGCTGTGGGGTTATTAAGGGGAGGATGGTGAGGGCTGTAGGGTTATTAAGGGGAGGATGGTGAGGGCTGTGGGGTTATTAAGGGGAGTATGGTGAGGGCTGTAGGGTTATTAAGGGGAGGATGGTGAGGGCTGTAGGGTTATTAAGGGGAGGATGGTGAGGGCTGTAGGGTTATTAAGGGGAGGATGGTGAGGGCTGTAGGGTTATTAAGGGGAGTATGGTGAGGGCTGTAGGGTTATTAAGGGGAGGGTGGTGAGGGCTGTAGGGTTATTAAGGGGAGTATGGTGAGGGCTGTAGGGTTATTAAGGGGAGGATGGTGAGGGCTGTGGGGTTATTAAAGGGAGGATGGTGAGGGTTATTAAGGGGAGGATGGTGAGGGCTGTAGGGTTATTAAGGGGAGGATGGTGAGGGCTGTATGGTTATTAAGGGGAGGATGGTGAGGGCTGTGGGGCTATTAAGGGGAGGATGGTGAGGGCTGTGGGGTTATTAAGGGGAGGATGGTGAGGGCTGTGGGGTTATTAAGGGGAGGATGGTGAGGGCTGTAGGGTTATTAAGGGGAGGATGGTGAGGGCTGTGGGGTTATTAAGGGGAGGATGGTGACGGCTGTGGGGTTATTAAAGGGAGGGTGGTGAGGGTTATTAAGGGGAGGATGGTGAGGGCTGTAGGGTTATTAAGGGGAGGATGGTGAGGGCTGTAGGGTTATTAAGGGGAGGATGGTGAGGGCTGTGGGGTTATTAAGGGGAGGATGGTGAGGGCTGTGGGGTTATTAAGGGGAGGATGGTGAGGGCTGTAGGGTTATTAAGGGGAGGATGGTGAGGGTTGTGGGGTTATTAAGGGGAGGATGGTGAGGGCTGTAGGGTTATTAAGGGGAGGATGGTGAGGGCTGTGGGGTTATTAAGGGGAGGATGGTGAGGGCTGTAGGGTTATTAAGGGGAGGATGGTGAGGGCGGTGGGGTTATTAAGGGGAGGATGGTGAGGGCTGTAGGGTTATTAAGGGGAGGATGGTGAGGGCTGTGGGGTTATTAAGGGGAGTATGGTGAGGGCTGTAGGGTTATTAAGGGGAGGATGGTGAGGGCTGTAGGGTTATTAAGGGGAGGATGGTGAGGGCTGTAGGGTTATTAAGGGGAGGATGGTGAGGGCTGTAGGGTTATTAAGGGGAGTATGGTGAGGGCTGTAGGGTTATTAAGGGGAGGGTGGTGAGGGCTGTAGGGTTATTAAGGGGAGGATGGTGAGGGCTGTAGGGTTATTAAGGGGAGGATGGTGAGGGCTGTGGGGTTATTAAAGGGAGGATGGTGAGGGTTATTAAGGGGAAGATGGTGAGGGCTGTAGGGTTATTAAGGGGAGGATGGTGAGGGCTGTAGGGTTATTAAGGGGAGGATGGTGAGGGCTGTGGGGATATTAAGGGGAGGATGGTGAGGGCTGTGGGGTTATTAAGGGGAGGATGGTGAGGGCTGTAGGGTTATTAAGGGGAGGATGGTGAGGGCTGTAGGGTTATTAAGGGGAGTATGGTGTGGGCTGTAGGGTTATTAAGGGGAGGATGGTGAGGGCTGTAGGGTTATTAAGGGGAGGATGGTGAGGGCTGTAGGGTTATTTAGGGGAAGTATGGTGAGGGCTGTAGGGTTATTAAGGGGAGGATGGTGAGGGCTGTAGGGTTATTAAGGGGAGGATGGTGAGGGCTGTAGGGTTATTAAGGGGAGGATGGTGTGGGCTGTAGGGTTATTAAGGGGAGGATGGTGAGGGCTGTAGGGTTATTAAGGGGAGGATGGTGAGGGCTGTAGGGTTATTAAGGGGAGGATGGTGAGGGCTGTAGGGTTATTAAGGGGAGGATGGTGAGGGCTGTAGGGTTATTAAGGGGAGGATGGTGAGGGCTGTAGGGTTATTAAGGGGAGGATGGTGAGGGCTGTAGGGTTATTAAGGGGAGGATGGTGAGGGCTGTAGGGTTATTAAGGGGAGGATGGTGAGGGCTGTAGGGTTATTAAGGGGAGGATGGTGAGGGCTGTAGGGTTATTAAGGGGAGGATGGTGAGGGCTGTGGGATTATTAAGGGGAGGATGGTGAGGGCTGTAGGGTTATTAAGGGGAGGATGGTGAGGGCTGTAGGGTTATTAAGGGGAGGATGGTGAGGGCTGTAGGGTTATTAAGGGGAGGATGGTGAGGGCTGTGGGGTTATTAAGGGGGGGATGGTGAGGGCTGTAGGGTTATTAAGGGGAGGATGGTGAGGGCTGTGGGGTTATTAAGGGGGGGATGGTGAGGGCTGTGGGGTTATTAAGGGGAGGATGGTGAGGGCTATGGGGTTATTAAGGGGAGGATGGTGACGGCTGTGGGGTTATTAAAGGGAGGGTGGTGAGGGTTATTAAGGGGAGGATGGTGAGGGCTGTAGGGTTATTAAGGGGAGGATGGTGAGGGTGGTGAGGGTTATTAAGGGGAGGATGGTGAGGGCTTTGGGGTTATTAAGGGGAGGATGGTGAGGGCTGTAGGGTTATTAAGGGGAGGATGGTGAGGGCTGTAGGGTTATTAAGGGGAGGATGGTGAGGGCTGTGGGGTTATTAAGGGGATGATGGTGATGGCTGTAGGGTTATTAAGGGGAGGATGGTGAGGGCTGTGGGGTTATTAAGGGGGGGATGGTGAGGGCTGTAGGGTTATTAAGCGGAGGATGGTGAGGGCTGTGGGGTTATTAAGGGGAGGATGGTGAGGGCTGTGGGGTTATTAAGGGGAGGATGGTGACGGCTGTGGGGTTATTAAATGGAGGGTGGTGAGGGTTATTAAGGGGAGGATGGTGAGGGCTGTAGGGTTATTAAGGGGAGGATGGTGAGGGCTGTAGGGTTATTAAGGGGAGGATGGTGAGGGCTGTGGGGTTATTAAGGGGAGGATGGTGAGGGCTGTGGGGTTATTAAGGGGAGGATGGTGAGGGCTGCAGGGTTATTAAGGGGAGGATGGTGAGGGTTGTGGGGTTATTAAGGGGAGGATGGTGAGGGCTGTAGGGTTATTAAGGGGAGGATGGTGAGGGCTGTGGGGTTATTAAGGGGAGGATGGTGAGGGCTGTAGGGTTATTAAGGGGAGGGTGGTGAGGGCTGTAGGGTTATTAAGGGGAGGATGGTGAGGGCTGTGGGGTTATTAAGGGGAGTATGGTGAGGGCTGTGGGGTTATTAAGGGGAGGATGGTGAGGGCTGTAGGGTTATTAAGGGGAGGATGGTGAGGGCTGTGGGGTTATTAAGGGGAGGATGGTGAGGGCTGTAGGGTTATTAAGGGGAGGATGGTGAGGGCTGTGGGGTTATTAAGGGGAGTATGGTGAGGGCTGTAGGGTTATTAAGGGGAGGATGGTGAGGGCTGTAGGGTTATTAAGGGGAGGATGGTGAGGGCTGTAGGGTTATTAAGGGGAGGATGGTGAGGGCTGTAGGGTTATTAAGGGGAGTATGGTGAGGGCTGTAGGGTTATTAAGGGGAGGGTGGTGAGGGCTGTAGGGTTATTAAGGGGAGGATGGTGAGGGCTGTGGGGCTATTAAGGGGAGGATGGTGAGGGCTGTGGGGTTATTAAGGGGAGGATGGTGAGGGCTGTAGGGTTATTAAGGGGAGGATGGTGAGGGCTGTAGGGTTATTAAGGGGAGGATGGTGAGGGCTGTGGGGTTATTAAGGGGATGATGGTGAGGGCTGTAGGGTTATTAAGGGGAGGATGGTGAGGGCTGTAGGGTTATTAAGGGGAGTATGGTGAGGGCTGTAGGGTTATTAAGGGGAGGATGGTGAGGGCTGTAGGGTTATTAAGGGGAGTATGGTGAGGGCTGTAGGGTTATTAAGGGGAGTATGGTGTGGGCTGTAGGGTTATTAAGGGGAGGATGGTGAGGGCTGTAGGGTTATTAAGGGGAGGATGGTGAGGGCTGTAGGGTTATTAAGGGGAGGATGGTGAGGGCTGTAGGGTTATTAAGGGGAGGATGGTGAGGGCTGTAGGGTTATTAAGGGGAGGATGGTGAGGGCTGTAGGGTTATTAAGGGGAGGATGGTGTGGGCTGTAGGGTTATTAAGGGGAGGATGGTGAGGGCTGTAGGGTTATTAAGGGGAGGATGGTGAGGGCTGTAGGGTTATTAAGGGGAGGATGGTGAGGGCTGTAGGGTTATTAAGGGGAGGATGGTGAGGGCTGTAGGGTTATTAAGGGGAGGATGGTGAGGGCTGTAGGGTTATTAAGGGGAGGATGGTGAGGGCTGTAGGGTTATTAAGGGGAGGATGGTGAGGGCTGTAGGGTTATTAAGGGGAGGATGGTGAGGGCTGTAGGGTTATTAAGGGGAGGATGGTGAGGGCTGTAGGGTTATTAAGGGGAGGATGGTGAGGGCTGTGGGATTATTAAGGGGAGGATGGTGAGGGCTGTAGGGTTATTAAGGGGAGGATGGTGAGGGCTGTAGGGTTATTAAGGGGAGGATGGTGAGGGCTGTAGGGTTATTAAGGGGAGGATGGTGAGGGCTGTGGGGTTATTAAGGGGGGGATGGTGAGGGCTGTAGGGTTATTAAGGGGAGGATGGTGAGGGCTGTGGGGTTATTAAGGGGGGGATGGTGAGGGCTGTGGGGTTATTAAGGGGAGGATGGTGAGGGCTATGGGGTTATTAAGGGGAGGATGGTGACGGCTGTGGGGTTATTAAAGGGAGGGTGGTGAGGGTTATTAAGGGGAGGATGGTGAGGGCTGTAGGGTTATTAAGGGGAGGATGGTGAGGGTGGTGAGGGTTATTAAGGGGAGGATGGTGAGGGCTTTGGGGTTATTAAGGGGAGGATGGTGAGGGCTGTAGGGTTATTAAGGGGAGGATGGTGAGGGCTGTAGGGTTATTAAGGGGAGGATGGTGAGGGCTGTGGGGTTATTAAGGGGATGATGGTGATGGCTGTAGGGTTATTAAGGGGAGGATGGTGAGGGCTGTGGGGTTATTAAGGGGGGGATGGTGAGGGCTGTAGGGTTATTAAGCGGAGGATGGTGAGGGCCGTGGGGTTATTAAGGGGAGGATGGTGAGGGCTGTGGGGTTATTAAGGGGAGGATGGTGACGGCTGTGGGGTTATTAAATGGAGGGTGGTGAGGGTTATTAAGGGGAGGATGGTGAGGGCTGTAGGGTTATTAAGGGGAGGATGGTGAGGGCTGTAGGGTTATTAAGGGGAGGATGGTGAGGGCTGTGGGGTTATTAAGGGGAGGATGGTGAGGGCTGTGGGGTTATTAAGGGGAGGATGGTGAGGGCTGTAGGGTTATTAAGGGGAGGATGGTGAGGGTTGTGGGGTTATTAAGGGGAGGATGGTGAGGGCTGTAGGGTTATTAAGGGGAGGATGGTGAGGGCTGTGGGGTTATTAAGGGGAGGATGGTGAGGGCTGTAGGGTTATTAAGGGGAGGGTGGTGAGGGCTGTAGGGTTATTAAGGGGAGGATGGTGAGGGCTGTGGGGTTATTAAGGGGAGTATGGTGAGGGCTGTGGGGTTATTAAGGGGAGGATGGTGAGGCTGTAGGGTTATTAAGGGGAGGATGGTGAGGGCTGTGGGGTTATTAAGGGGAGGATGGTGAGGGCTGTAGGGTTATTAAGGGGAGGATGGTGAGGGCTGTGGGGTTATTAAGGGGAGTATGGTGAGGGCTGTAGGGTTATTAAGGGGAGGATGGTGAGGGCTGTAGGGTTATTAAGGGGAGGATGGTGAGGGCTGTAGGGTTATTAAGGGGAGGATGGTGAGGGCTGTAGGGTTATTAAGGGGAGTATGGTGAGGGCTGTAGGGTTATTAAGGGGAGGGTGGTGAGGGCTGTAGGGTTATTAAGGGGAGTATGGTGAGGGCTGTAGGGTTATTAAGGGGAGGATGGTGAGGGCTGTGGGGTTATTAAAGGGAGGATGGTGAGGGTTATTAAGGGGAGGATGGTGAGGGCTGTAGGGTTATTAAGGGGAGGATGGTGAGGGCTGTATGGTTATTAAGGGGAGGATGGTGAGGGCTGTGGGGCTATTAAGGGGAGGATGGTGAGGGCTGTGGGGTTATTAAGGGGAGGATGGTGAGGGCTGTAGGGTTATTAAGGGGAGGATGGTGAGGGCTGTAGGGTTATTAAGGGGAGGATGGTGAGGGCTGTGGGGTTATTAAGGGGATGATGGTGAGGGCTGTAGGGTTATTCAGGGGAAGATGGTGAGGGCTGTGGGGTTATTAAGGGGAGGATGGTGAGGGCTGTAGGGTTATTAAGGGGAGGATGGTGAGGGCTATAGGGTTATTAAGGGGAGGATGGTGAGGGCTGTAGGGTTATTAAGGGGAGGATGGTGAGGGCTGTAGGGTTATTAAGGGGAGGATGGTGAGGGCTGTAGGGTTATTAAGGGGAGGATGGTGAGGGCTGTGGGATTATTAAGGGGAGGATGGTGAGGGCTGTAGGGTTATTAAGGGGAGGATGGTGAGGGCTGTAGGGTTATTAAGGGGAGGATGGTGAGGGCTGTAGGGTTATTAAGGGGAGGATGGTGAGGGCTGTGGGGTTATTAAGGGGGGGATGGTGAGGGCTGTAGGGTTATTAAGGGGAGGATGGTGAGGGCTGTGGGGTTATTAAGGGGGGGATGGTGAGGGCTGTGGGGTTATTAAGGGGAGGATGGTGAGGGCTATGGGGTTATTAAGGGGAGGATGGTGACGGCTGTGGGGTTATTAAAGGGAGGGTGGTGAGGGTTATTAAGGGGAGGATGGTGAGGGCTGTAGGGTTATTAAGGGGAGGATGGTGAGGGTGGTGAGGGTTATTAAGGGGAGGATGGTGAGGGCTTTGGGGTTATTAAGGGGAGGATGGTGAGGGCTGTAGGGTTATTAAGGGGAGGATGGTGAGGGCTGTAGGGTTATTAAGGGGAGGATGGTGAGGGCTGTGGGGTTATTAAGGGGATGATGGTGATGGCTGTAGGGTTATTAAGGGGAGGATGGTGAGGGCTGTGGGGTTATTAAGGGGGGGATGGTGAGGGCTGTAGGGTTATTAAGCGGAGGATGGTGAGGGCTGTGGGGTTATTAAGGGGAGGATGGTGAGGGCTGTGGGGTTATTAAGGGGAGGATGGTGACGGCTGTGGGGTTATTAAATGGAGGGTGGTGAGGGTTATTAAGGGGAGGATGGTGAGGGCTGTAGGGTTATTAAGGGGAGGATGGTGAGGGCTGTAGGGTTATTAAGGGGAGGATGGTGAGGGCTGTGGGGTTATTAAGGGGAGGATGGTGAGGGCTGTGGGGTTATTAAGGGGAGGATGGTGAGGGCTGTAGGGTTATTAAGGGGAGGATGGTGAGGGTTGTGGGGTTATTAAGGGGAGGATGGTGAGGGCTGTAGGGTTATTAAGGGGAGGATGGTGAGGGCTGTGGGGTTATTAAGGGGAGGATGGTGAGGGCTGTAGGGTTATTAAGGGGAGGGTGGTGAGGGCTGTAGGGTTATTAAGGGGAGGATGGTGAGGGCTGTGGGGTTATTAAGGGGAGTATGGTGAGGGCTGTGGGGTTATTAAGGGGAGGATGGTGAGGGCTGTAGGGTTATTAAGGGGAGGATGGTGAGGGCTGTGGGGTTATTAAGGGGAGGATGGTGAGGGCTGTAGGGTTATTAAGGGGAGGATGGTGAGGGCTGTGGGGTTATTAAGGGGAGTATGGTGAGGGCTGTAGGGTTATTAAGGGGAGGATGGTGAGGGCTGTAGGGTTATTAAGGGGAGGATGGTGAGGGCTGTAGGGTTATTAAGGGGAGGATGGTGAGGGCTGTAGGGTTATTAAGGGGAGTATGGTGAGGGCTGTAGGGTTATTAAGGGGAGGGTGGTGAGGGCTGTAGGGTTATTAAGGGGAGTATGGTGAGGGCTGTAGGGTTATTAAGGGGAGGATGGTGAGGGCTGTGGGGTTATTAAAGGGAGGATGGTGAGGGTTATTAAGGGGAGGATGGTGAGGGCTGTAGGGTTATTAAGGGGAGGATGGTGAGGGCTGTATGGTTATTAAGGGGAGGATGGTGAGGGCTGTGGGGCTATTAAGGGGAGGATGGTGAGGGCTGTGGGGTTATTAAGGGGAGGATGGTGAGGGCTGTAGGGTTATTAAGGGGAGGATGGTGAGGGCTGTAGGGTTATTAAGGGGAGGATGGTGAGGGCTGTGGGGTTATTAAGGGGATGATGGTGAGGGCTGTAGGGTTATTTAGGGGAAGATGGTGAGGGCTGTGGGGTTATTAAGGGGAGGATGGTGAGGGCTGTAGGGTTATTAAGGGGAGGATGGTGAGGGCTGTGGGATTATTAAGGGGAGGATGGTGAGGGCTGTAGGGTTATTAAGGGGAGGATGGTGAGGGATGTAGGGTTATTAAGGGGAGGATGGTGAGGGTGGTGAGGGTTATTAAGGGGAGGATGGTGAGGGCTGTGGGGTTATTAAGGGGAGGATGGTGAGGGCTGTAGGGTTATTAAGGGGAGGATGGTGAGGGCTGTAGGGTTATTAAGGGGAGGGTGGTGAGGGCTGTGGGGTTATTAAGGGGAGGATGGTGAGGGCTGTAGGGTTATTAAGGGGAGGATGGTGAGGGCTGTGGGGTTATTAAGGGGAGGATGGTGAGGGCTGTAGGGTTATTAAGGGGAGGATGGTGAGGGTTATTAAGGGGAGGATGGTGAGGGCTGTGGGGTTATTAAGGGGAGGATGGTGAGGGCTGTGGGGTTATTAAGGGGAGGATGGTGAGGGCTGTGGGGTTATTAAGGGGAGGATGGTGAGGGCTGTAGGGTTATTAAGGGGAGGATGGTGAGGGCTGTAGGGTTATTAAGGGGAGGATGGTGAGGGCTGTAGGGTTATTAGGGGGAGGATGGTGAGGGCTGTAGGGTTATTAAGGGGAGGATGGTGAGGGCTGTAGGGTTATTAAGGGGAGGATGGTGAGGGCTGTAGGGTTATTAAGGGGAGGATGGTGAGGGCTGTAGGGTTATTAAGGGGAGGATGGTGAGGGCTGTGGGGTTATTAAGGGGAAGATGGTGAGGGCTGTAGGGTTATTAAGGGGAGGATGGTGAGGGCTGTAGGGTTATTAAGGGGAGGATGGTGAGGATGGTGAGGGCTGTAGGGTTATTAAGGGGAGGATGGTGAGGATGGTGAGGGCTGTAGGGTTATTAAGGAGAGGATGGTGAGGATGGTGAGGGCTGTAGGGTTATTAAGGGGAGGATGGTGAGGGCTGTAGGGTTATTAAGGGGAGGATGGTGAGGGCTGTAGTGTTATTAAGGGGAGGGTGGTGAGGGTTATTAAGGGGAGGATGGTGAGGGCTGTGGGGTTATTATGGGGAGGATGGTGAGGGCTGTAGGGTTATTAAGGGGAGGATGGTGAGGGCTGTAGGGTTATTAAGGGGAGGATGGTGTGGGCTGTAGGGTTATTAAGGGGAGGATGGTGTGGGCTGTAGGGTTATTAAGGGGAGGATGGTGAGGATGGTGAGGGTTGTGGGGTTATTAAGGGGAGTGTGCAACAGGTCAGCGCCTCAGGAGTAAATGTTGGGCATGGTCCTAGGGCTCAGGTCCTCCGGGAGGGCAGAGAGAGAGAGAGAGAGCGAGAGAGAGAGAGAGAGAGAGAGAGAGAGAGAGAGAGAGAGAGAGAGAGAGAGAGAGAGAGAGAGAGAGAGAGAGAGAGAGAGAGAGGAGGATTACCATCCTCCCCTTAATAACCCCACAGCCCACACCATCCTCCCCTTAATAACCCTACAGCCCTCACCATCCTCCCCTTAATAACCCTACAGCCCTCACCATCCTCCCCTTAATAACCCTACAGCCCTCACCATCCTCCCCTTAATAACCCCACAGCCCTCACCATCCTCCCCTTAATAACCCTCACCATCCTCCCCTTAATAACCCCACAGCCCTCACCATCCTCCCCTTAATAACCCTCACCATCCTCCCCTTAATAACCCTACAGCCCTCACCATCCTCCCCTTAATAACCCTACAGCCCTCACCATCCTCCCCTTAATAACCCTACAGCCCTCACCATCCTCCCCTTAATAACCCTACAGCCCTCACCATCGTCCCCTTAATAACCCTACAGCCCTCACCATCCTCCCCTTAATAACCCTACAGCCCTCACCATCCTCCCCTTAATAACCCCACAGCCCTCACCATCCTCCCCTTAATAACCCTACAGCCCTCACCATCCTCCCCTTAATAACCCCAGAGCCCTCACCATCCTCCCCTTAATAACCCTACAGCCCTCACCATCCTCCCCTTAATAACCCTACAGCCCTCACCATCCCCCCCTTAATAACCCCACAGCCCTCACCATCCTCCCCTTAATAACCCCACAGCCCTCACCATCCTCCCCTTAATAACCCTACAGCCCTCACCATCGTCCCCTTAATAACCCTACAGCCCTCACCATCCTCCCCTTAATAACCCTACAGCCCTCACCATCGTCCCCTTAATAACCCTACAGCCCTCACCATCCCCCCCTTAATAACCCCACAGCCCTCACCATCCTCCCCTTAATAACCCTACAGCCCTCACCATCGTCCCCTTAATAACCCTACAGCCCTCACCATCCTCCCCTTAATAACCCTACAGCCCTCACCATCCTCCCCTTAATAACCCCACAGCCCTCACCATCCTCCCCTTAATAACCCTACAGCCCTCACCATCCTCCCCTTAATAACCCCACAGCCCTCACCATCCTCCCCTTAATAACCCTACAGCCCTCACCATCCTCCCCTTAATAACCCTACAGCCCTCACCATCCTCCCCTTAATAACCCTACAGCCCTCACCACCCTCCCCTTAATACCCCTACAGCCCTCACCATACTCCCCTTAATAACCCTACAGCCCTCACCATCCTCCCCTTAATAACCCTACAGCCCTCACCATCCTCCCCTTAATGTCTCTCTGGTCATTAACACTGTGTCCCTCTGAAGTCTCTCTGGTCATTGACACTGTGTCCCTCTGAAGTCTCTCTGGTCATTGACACTGTGTCCCTCTGAGGCCTCTCTGGTCATTCATTGACCCTGTGTCCCTCTGAAGTCTCTCTGGTCATTGACACTGTGTCCCTCTGAGGCCTCTCTGGTCATTGACACTGTGTCCCTCTGAGGTCTCTCTGGTCATTGACCCTGTGTCCCTCTGAAGTCTCTCTGGTCATTGACACTGTGTCCCTCTGAGGCCTCTCTGGTCATTGACACTGTGTCCCTCTGAGGTCTCTCTGGTCATTGACCCTGTGTCCCTCTGAAGTCTCTCTGGTCAGAGCCAGTGGTCACTTAGCTGGTATTTAATAACCGGATAAAGGTTTTCTCTGGGGCCTACAGTAGGGCTTTTCACAGCAGCCAGATGAAAGGGCAGAGAGCTGTGTGAAGCTGTGAGGAGGTGGTGTGTGGCCGGCCCCAAACCACAGAGCCTAGAGAGCCTGGTTTAACCCAGCCCTTTCATTTTGGTCTAACCCCATGCAGTCGCTGGCCTCAGGAGCAAACCATTGATTATGACTTTTAGGGGAGTGAAAAAAAAGTTTATGGTTGTTTTTCTTGTTCATATTGAAACTATGCATGGGTAGTGGGAGAAAAGGGGGTCTGCTAGGACGATGGGTAGTGGGAGAAAAAGGGGTCTGCTAGGACTATGGGTAGTGGGAGAAAAATGGGTCTGCTAGGACGATGGTTAGTGGGAGAAAAAGGGGTCTGCTAGGACTATGGGTAGTGGGAGAAAAAGGGGTCTGCTAGGACTATGGGTAGTGGGAGAAAAAGGGGTCTGCTAGGACGATGGGTATGACTTTTAGGGGAGTGAAAAAAAAGTTTATGGTTGTTTTTCTTGTTCATATTGAAACTATGCATGGGTAGTGGGAGAAAAATGGGTCTGCTAGGACGATGGGTAGTGGGAGAAAAAGGGGTCTGCTAGGACGATGGGTAGTGGGAGAAAAAGGGGTCTGCTAGGACGATGGGTAGTGGGAGAAAAAGGGGTCTGCTAGGACGATGGGTAGTGGGAGAAAAAGGGGTCTGCTAGGACTATGGGTAGTGGGAGAAAAGGGGGTCTGCTAGGACTATGGGTAGTGGGAGAAAAATGGGTCTGCTAGGACGATGGGTATTGGGAGAAAAAGGGGTCTGCTAGGACTATGGGTAGTGGGAGAAAAAGGGGTCTGCTAGGACGATGGGTAGTGGGAGAAAAAGGGGTCTGCTAGGACGATGGGTAGTGGGGAAAAAAGGGGTCTGCTAGGATGATGTGTAGTGGGAGAAAAAGGGGTCTGCTAGGACGATGGGTAGTGGGAGAAAAAGGGGTCTGCTAGGACGATGGGTAGTGGGAGAAAAATGGGTCTGCTAGGACGATGGGTAGTGGGAGAAAAACGGGTCTGCTAGGACGATGGGTAGTGGGAGAAAAAGGGGTCTGCTAGGACTATGGGTAGTGGGAGAAAAGGGGGTCTGCTAGGACTATGGGTAGTGGGAGAAAAATGGGTCTGCTAGGACGATGGGTATTGGGAGAAAAAGGGGTCTGCTAGGACTATGGGTAGTGGGAGAAAAAGGGGTCTGCTAGGACGATGGGTAGTGGGAGAAAAAGGGGTCTGCTAGGACGATGGGTAGTGGGGAAAAAAGGGGTCTGCTAGGACTATGGGTAGTGGGAGAAAAAGGGGTCTGCTAGGACGATGGGTAGTGGGAGAAAAAGGGGTCTGCTAGGACTATGGGTAGTGGGAGAAAAAGGGGTCTGCTAGGATGATGTGTAGTGGGAGAAAAAGGGGTCTGCTAGGACTATGGGTAGTGGGAGAAAAAGGGGTCTGCTAGGACGATGGGTAGTGGGAGAAAAAGGGGTCTGCTAGGACGATGGGTATTGGGAGAAAAAGGGGTCTGCTAGGACTATGGGTAGTGGGAGAAAAAGGGGTCTGCTAGGACGATGGGTAGTGGGAGAAAAAGGGGTCTGCTAGGACGATGGGTAGTGGGAGAAAAAGGGGTCTGCTAGGACGATGGGTAGTGGGAGAAAAAGGGGTCTGCTAGGACTATGGGTAGTGGGAGAAAAGGGGGTCTTCTAGGACTATGGGTAGTGGGAGAAAAAGGGGTCTGCTAGGACGATGGGTAGTGGGAGAAAAAGGGGTCTGCTAGGATTATGGGTAGTGGGAGAAAAAGGGGTCTTCTAGGACTATGGGCAGTGGGAGAAAAAGGAGTCTGCTAGAACTATGGGTATGGGGGGAGAGAAATGGGTCTGCCAGGACAATGGGTAGTGGGAGAAAAAGGGGTCTGCTAGGACTATGGGTAGTGGGAGTAAAATGGGTCTGCTAGGCTCAGGGAGGGAGAGAGATCTAAAGTAGTAAACTATATAGGGAATAGGGTGCTTTTTCAGGTGAAGCCATGGCGTTGGTTTCTGTTGTATTTACAGAGGCACAGACCTACCTGAGGAAGCGATCAGCAGTGTTGTGTATTTTGCATGTTTGTGTAAGGGGGGGGGGGGGGGGGGGGTGACAACCTTGACGTGAAGAAGCCTAGGCCAGCAGAACAGCATTCTAACATTCTACACAGTGAGCATCCCAAATGGCACCCTATTCCCTATATAGTGCACTACGTTTGATGACAGCTCTGGTCAAAAGAAGTGCACTATTTAGGGAATAAAGTGCCATTTGGGATACAAGTAGAGTTTCCCATCAGGGCAAGTGATAGCGTCATCCATCCCAACCTCCGGCCATTCCCAGTGTAATTGCAGGCTATGACAAAGAAATTAATGTCTGAGTGAGATTTGAAAAGGAGAAAAAAATTGGGAATAAAAAATGCAACATTTTAATTGAGGAGGATTTACATTTGTGGCCTGTGGAATAAGCATGCATTTCAGTGGCGGAGACCGAGGCACTTTCCCCCGACTATAACACAGCGACAACCTGGTAGCATACCTAGAAGCAGTCCCATTCCTGACCTCAATTTGCGCACTCCCTTAAAAAATTGGTCGAAATGTAGCCCTTTAGTCTGCTAGGTAATTACTAGTATTAGATTTTCTCCTTGGGGAAAAATGCAATACCTTTGTCACTCGGCTAGCTTCCATACTGCAGGCCAGGTGGCGGGCCAATCGGCTCCTGTGGAATCCACAGCATCAACCTTCTGGACACAGACTCACTGGGCTGTAAATTAGAGACTAATTAAAACGCACTCATCATCTTTACACCATGACACACACACACACATACTGCACAAACGCACACACACACATCGCCTTTTAACGGCATCATGCTGATGGGCAAGACAGGCACACGTGGGTACAGATAACAGTGTGGAGAGGAGTTTTGAGCGGCGAGGACACGTACAGTGTTATGTTCAGTTTGCTGTTTTGTCATCCTCTTAGCCTGTTGAGGAGCAGTGGAGATCTAATGCTGGGGATTACTTTGCGTTGGGGTATAGGGAAAGAGTGTGTGTGTGTGTGTGTGTGTGTGTGTGTGTGTGTGTGTGTGTGTGTGTGTGTGTGTGTGTGTGTGTGTGTGTGTGTGTGTGTGTGTGTGTGTGTGTGTGTGTGTGTGTGTGTGTGTGTGTGTGTGTGTGTGTGTGTGTGTGTGTGTGTGTGTGTGTGTACGCGTGCGTGCGTGTGTGTGTATGTACATGTGTGTATGTGCGTGTGTTCACATGCTTACATGTGTATAATAGAAAGGGCCTGAGAAATAGGACTTTGAAAGAGAGCAATAGGGAGAGAGAGATAAAACCCTTTAGAAGAACCGTCCAAGAAGATCATACTTTCTGTGCGCTTGCCATCTGCCCCCATGAGTACAGAAAGAGAAAGAGAGAGGGGGAATGAACGGAGATGGACATTGTGTATGTGTTTTCTGCAAGACAGGTTGATGCCTATCAAGGCCACCTGGTTCTAATGGAACATCAATTGATGTGGACAGGAACAGAGACCAATTTGTTTTCTCACCAGGGGGCTGGAGAGAGGGAGGGAGGCTGGCTGGCTGGTGAACCCCCCTTCTCCCTCTCTCCCTCTCTCTTTCTCACACACAGACACACACAAAAAAATACATGTGTACACAAACACAACACACACACACACACACAAACACAGAGAAATACTCATGTACACAAACACACAACCATAATGCTCGGTCTTCAAATGAAATAGGCTCCCTGTTGGCACTTCTAGAGATCATCTCCCATCACTGGAAAGGCCCAGGTCTGTACGTGTGTGTGTGTGTGTGTGTGTGTGTGTGTGTGTGTGTGTGTGTGTGTGTGTGTGTGTGTGTGTGTGTGTGTGTGTGTGTGTGTGTGTGTGTGTGTGTGTGTGTGTGTGTGTGTGTGTGTGTGTGTGTGTGTGTGTGTGGGTGTGTGGGTGGGTGTGTGGGTGGGTGTGTGTGTGTAGTGAGGACATAGGGATGGCCAGAGGGAGGTGTAGGAAAGGGCAGATCAAGAAATGCTATGGGCAGTAGGACTCCTGACAACCCTGTGTGTGTGTGTGTGTGCGTGTGCGTGCGTGCGTGCGTGTGTGTGTTGGCTAGGGGGGGTTGGCTGGCATTATAGAGGAGGGTTGAGTAGCGGGGAGGCAGAAGGGAGGGGAAATAGCTTGATTTGGCCAGCTGGCAGGCTCAGTCCTTTGTACAGCCCAGCCTCTCATATTGTCTGTTCAGTTTACAAATAAACATGGCAGGGCTAGGATTGAGCCACTGTTAAATAGGTGTGCCACTGTGTGTGACTGCCAGTGATTGGTGCTGCACTTACTGCATTTTATTAGACTGCCTCGGATTGGTGGATTTTACTGCCCTTAACCCTAACCCTAACATACAGGGATATGCAATTGGTTGCATAAATCCTTCCCTCCCACCTCCCCGCTCCTGCCCTTCAACTTTCGCTCTCTCCCACCCTCCCTCCTGCTCTCCCTCCCTCCTGCCCTCCCCCTCCCTCCCTCTCTCCCTCCCTCCTGCCCTCCCCCTCCCTACTCTCTCCCTCTCTCCTGCCCTCCCCCTCCCTCCCTCTCTCCCTCCCGCCCTCCCCCTCCCTCCCTCCCTCTCTCCCTCTCTCCCGCTCTCCTGCCCTCCCCCTCCCTCTCTCCCTCTCTCCTGCCCTCCCCCTCCCTCCCTCTCTCCTGCCCTCCCCCTCCCTCCCTCTCTCCCTCTCTCCTGCCCTCCCCCTCCCTCCCTCTCTCCTGCCCTCCCCCTCCCTCCCTCCCTCTCTCCTGCCCTCCCCCTCCCTCCCTCCCCCCTCCCTCCTGGCCCTGGGAACTACTTTGTCTTAATTACCTCAGGAGGAGCAGTTGGCCCCTGAAGCAATCATCTTTGTTTGTTAAAACAGCCGTTATCTGCCTCAGTAAGGTCCATAAATAAAACATGGAACAGATTACAATGTCATGTTCCTGAGGACTACAGGACCCCAGTCTGTAGCTACTGATCACAACACAACCAACAACAACATCCTCCCTGAACACAGCAGAGAAGAGCACAGTACTGGCCATAGCACAGAGAGAACAGACAGGATTTGATGTGATTTATCAGGATCCCCATTAGCCAAAGACAGCTAGTATTACTGGGATCCCACATATAAAGACATTACAGACAAAATACATTACAATTTACATTTAAAAACATGAGCATGTACTGTGGAGAGGAGAGGAGAGGAGAGGAGAGGAGAGGAGAGGAGAGGAGAGGAGAGGAGAGGAGAGGAGAGGAGAGGAGAGGAGACCTATTTCTTCTGTATGTTTTTGTCCCTCCGTCTGTCACCGCTCTTTCTTTTCCCCTTTGCATCTCACCTCTTTTCTGCCCCCTCTCTCCCCATCCCCACATCCCCACGTCCCCAACCCCACTCTCCCCATCCCCACGTCCCCAACCCCACTCTCCCCATCCCCACATCCCCCAACCCCTCTCTCACTCTCCCCATCCCCACATCCCCCAACCCCTCTCTCACTCTCCCCATCCCCACATCCCCCAACCCTTCTCTCACTCTCCCCATCCCCACATCCCCCAACCCCTCTCTCACTCTCCACATCCCCACATCCCCCCCAACCCCACATCCCCCAACCCCTCTCTCACTCTCCCCATCCCCCATCCCCCCAACCCCTCTCTCACTCTCTCACTCTCTCCATCCCCCCAACCCCTCTCCCACTCTCCCCATCCCCCAACCCCTCTCTCACTCTCCCCATCCCCCATCCCACCAACCCCTCTCCCCATCCCCCCAACCCCTCTCTCACTCTCCCCATCCCCCAACCCCTCTCCCCATCCCCCAACCCCTCTCTCACTCTCCCCATCCCCCATCCCACCAACCCCTCTCCCCATCCCACCAACCCCTCTCCCCATCCCCCAACCCCTCTCTCACTCTCCCCATCCCCCATCCCACCAACCCCTCTCCCCATCCCCCCAACCCCTCTCTCACTCTCCCCATCCCCCAACCCCTCTCTCACTCTTTACATCCACCCAACCCCTCTCTCACTCTCCACATCCTCCCATCCCCCCAACCCATCTCTCACTCACTCACCCCATCCCCCAACCCCTCTCTCACTCTCCCCATCCCCACATCTCCACATCCCCCCAACCCCTCTCTCTCTCACCCCATCCCCCCAACCCCTCTCTCACTCACCCATCCCTCCAACCCCTCTCTCACTCTCCCCATCCTCCCATCCCCCCAACCCCTCTCTCACTTACCCCATCCCCCCATCCCCCAACCCCTCTCTCACTCT
Organism: Salvelinus alpinus; assembly: GCF_045679555.1. Lineage (NCBI taxonomy): Eukaryota > Metazoa > Chordata > Actinopteri > Salmoniformes > Salmonidae > Salvelinus > Salvelinus alpinus. Next base: position 17,522,472 of record NC_092119.1, read on the forward strand.
CCCCATCCTCCCATCCCCCCAACCCCTCTCTCACTTACCCCATCCTCCCATCCCTCCAACCCCTCTCTCACTCTCCCCATCCTCCACATCCCCCCAACCCCTCTCTCACTCACCCATCCCCCCAACCCCTCTCTCACTCTCCCCATCCTCCCATCCCCCCAACCCCTCTCTCACTCTCCCCATCCCCCCAACCCCTCTCTCACTTACCCCATCCCCCCATCCCCCAACCCCTCTCTCACTCTCCCCATCACCCCAACCCCTCTCTCACTCTCCCCATCCCCCCATCCCCCAACCCCTCTCTCACTCTCCCCATCCCCCCATCCCCCAACCCCTCTCTCACTCTCCCCATCACCCCAACCCCTCTCTCACTCTCCCCATCCCCCAACCCCTCTCTCACTCTCCCCATCCCCCCATCCCCCAACCCCTCTCTCACTCTCCCCATCCCCCCATCCCCCCAACCCCTCTCTCACTTACCCCATCCCCCCATCCCCCAACCCCTCTCTCACTCTCCCCATCCCCCCAACCCCTCTCTCACTCTCCACATCCCCCAACCCCTCTTTCCCTTACCCCATCCCCCCATCCCCCCAACCCCTCTCTCACTCCCCCCATCCCCCAACCCCTCTCTCACTCCCCCCATCCCCCAACCCCTCTCTCACTCTCCCCATCCCCCAACCCCTCTCTCACTCTCCCCATCCCCCCAACCCCTCTCTCACTCTCCACATCCCCCCAACCCCTCTCTCACTCTCCACATCCCCCCCAACCCCTCTCTCACTCTCCACATCCCCCAACCCCTCTCTCACTCTCCACATCCCCCAACCCCTCTCTATGGTTATCTGATGTGTGCTGGTCGGACCTGTCATGGCTGAGTGATCTAGCGTGGGCAGATTGAAAGTTCCCATAGATGTAAATAACCTCTTCCTCTGGTTCAAGGTGGGACGTCAGTCAGTTTATTTTATTACCACCGACGGGTGCCGCACAGCCCATAGTGAGGGAGGGATGGAGGGAGATGGGTGGGGGGAGGGTTGGGGAATAGGGGGAGTAAGCCAGAGGGGGGAGGTAAAGGACAGGGGATGTTGGCAGAAAGTGAGAGAGATAAAGAAAGGAGTAAGAGAAGGGTAGCAAAGAGAGGGAAGAAGGGGTTAGGGAAAGAATCAGAAACAGATCATGGAGGATAATGGTGGCATAGTAAGAAGGGGGGGGGGGTTGTTATGGGAAGTACAGTCACCATAGAGTTGCCATGGCTGTGGCGTTCTATCTCTCTGTATTAGTAAGCAGCAGGAGTCATTCAGATAGAGTGAGCTACAAACAAATATATATATATGATTAGCTAACAGTTATTTAATTTATAAATATAGAAATTATATTTTGATAACCTAAGATAATAAAATAAATGGTAGTTTAAAATGGACACAGAGTGGTTATACAATTATTTGTTAAATATACAAACACAATTTCAAGAGAATAAATAGCCTAAATGACAGAAATTGGCCATAGCCTCTCTCCCTCTCCCTCTCTCTCTCTCTCCCTCTCTCCCTCTCTCTCTCTCTCTCTCTCTTTCTCTCTCCCTAACTCTCTCTCTCGCTTTCTCTCTCTCTCTCTCTCTCTCTCTCCCTCTCTCTCTCTCTCTCTCTCTCTCTCTCTCCCTCTCTCTCTCTCTCTAGGCCTATAATCTAAAGTTTACACTAACCTCCTCTCTATTTAAAAAGGGAATCGCCTTCAGTGGTCAGATTCTGATCCAATCTGCTGGCTTTAATGTAAGCAGATTCACAATCAGAGGATAAAGGAGGAGGAATCCAATCAAATGGAGACGAGAGCAGGAGAGGGAGATGCAGGAGGAGGAGGTAGGGGGAGAGGGGAGGCACAACCATCTAGGTCAGTTTGGTGAATGACTGCTACAGGCGATAAGACTAGAGCAGGGAGAGAACAGAGGCCGTTGCTTCGCCTTTCACTGTGAGACTCAGTCAAAGACACACCACTAAATCGCCCAACTCTGAATATAACGCTGCTGAACCGCTTTTCTCTTTTCTCTCTTTTCATATTCTTATCCTCGCTTCCTTTCCGGCATGTCTTTATTTTTATTATTTTATTATCACATGAATGCCAAAAAAAGAGTGGGGGGGATAATGCATCTTTGCATCGACACAATTCTGGGTGATTTAAAATGAATACAACTTTTTTTAAATCTCCCCCTCCCTCCCTCCCTCCCTCCCTCCCTCCCTCCCTCCCTCCCTCCCTCCCTCCCTCCCTCCCTCTCTCTCTCTCTCTCTCTCTCTCTCTCTCTCTCTCTCTCTCTCTCTCTCTCTCTCTCTCTCTCTCTCTCTCCCTCTCTCCCTCTCTCTCTCTCTCTCTCCCTCTCTCCCTCTCTTCCTCTCTCTCCCCCTCTCTCCCTCTCTCCCTCTCTCTCCCTCTCTCTCTCTCTCTCTCTCTCTCTCTCTCTCTCTCTCTCTCTCTCTCTCTCTCCCTCTCTCCCTCTGTCCCTCTATGTCTTCTGTTAGCCTCCCAATTCACCGACACCACCACGCCCTCCACTTTCCCCCTGCTGCCTTCCCCAGTTCTAAAGCTTAACTTCATTCTCTCAAACCTTCTTTCTTTCATCTTAAGACAAAGATTTATGTAAATCTTTGGGCCCGGCGTTAATGTGAGGCGCCATGTGAGAAATAGCATCCCTCCATCGCAGTATTGTTGTTGGAAATGACAAGGCTGCCTGCTAATCCCACAATGTGATCATCCAAAAGTGTCATAATGTCGTGTGTCGGCAGGCAAATCGGAATATCAAAAAGACACCTCGCACCAGCAAGCACCTCTCCTCTGCTGCCCAGCTTCCTCCATTCCCACACTTCCTCACAGACACACCTTTTTTCTCTTCTTTTCTTCTTTAAAAAACGCACCCGTTTGTCACTTAGCTAATAGAAAGAAAAGGATTCAGTAAAATGAAAGGTTAGACTGATCTGAACTGTGTTTGCAGTTTGGTTTCAGCTGGAATCCCATTGAACACACAGAGCCTAGTTTTCCTCTTCTATATTTGTTTGTTGTTGTTGCCTTATTTGAGCCGAACAATGCAAGGTTTGATTTAAACCTCTTTGTAATTGGCTTTGTCACAAATGGCACCCTATTCCTTATATAAGCACTATTATATAGGGAATAGGGTGCCATTTGTGACACACAGTCACCTCAGTGGGTGTAATTACAAGAGACGATAAATTGATCCGTTATCTTTGTTTCCGACAAGTCTTTATTTCTAAACAATTGGATGATGTTTTGTAATACAGTGATACTGGTACATTGACACAAATACAATGCAACGTTTCAATATTCAGTCACTCATAATTTCATATGTTTCAACATTTTAATTTAGTAATTTCCTTCTGTACCACTGTACGCGTTTATAATATGTTTGTTTGTACATTGTGAGAGGTGGGTAGGTTCAGTAAACACAGAACGAGTTACGTTCAGTAGCCACATCTGATCAGCCCCCAATGCGTCAAACGGAACACACCAACACTCCACATTTCAGGGGTCACATGATCTCAATAAAACTCTCATTAGCCCTGTTGTAATTTGACATGCTTCTGAAACTGTCAGAGAGTACATGCTTCTGAAACTGTCAGAGAGTACATGCTTCTGAAACTGTCAGAGAGTACATGCTTCTGAAACTGTCAGAGAGTACATGCTTCTGAAACTGTCAGAGAGTACATGCTTCTGAAACTGTCAGAGAGTACATGCTTCTGAAACTGTCAGAGAGTACATGCTTCTGAAACTGTCAGAGAGTACATGCTTCTGAAACTGTCAGAGAGTACATGCTTCTGAAACTGTCAGAGAGAGAGAGAGAGGGAGAGAGAGAGACACACACATACACACATGATAGAAGGAATAGTGAGTGTTACCACTACTGCCTATGGAAATACCCATGAAACAGGCATGCCAATCAATTGGACAAGGACAAGAGTAGTGAATTATAACGTTAATAATTACCAAGGAAGTCTAGGGACCCTCTGATTCGCCATGACACCCTCATTCAAACACCGTCTACAGAGACAAGCTTGTTCTTTTACCATAATTAACTATAGCCCTATCTCTCTCCTTTTTTAAATTTCCTTTCCTTCTTCTTTCACCCGTTCTCTCCCCCTTTTCCCCAGCCTTCCCTCTAGGTGTCTGCCTCTGACACCATCTCCCACAAATCCTTTCCTCCATTTGCTCAATCCCTCGCTCCATCCCTCCTTTCTTTATTTACTGTACCTCTCTCTCTTTACCTCTCTCTCACTCCTCCCCTCCCTCCCCTCTGTCC
>NC_092119.1:17531756-17584256 GCF_045679555.1 Salvelinus alpinus
TAGGAGCTGCGGTACCAGTATGTCCAGGTAGGAGCTGTGGTACCAGGATGTCCAGGTAGGAGCTGCGGTACCAGTATGTCCAGGTAGGAGCTGTGGTACCAGTATGTCCAGGTAGGAGCTGTGGTACCAGTATGTCCAGGTAGGAGCTGTGGTACCAGTATGTCCAGGTAGAACCTGCGGTACCAGTATGTCCAGGTAAACCATTGGTGTGCACATGGTATATTGTACAGGGAGTTTTACTGTACTTCAATGAGGCCTGTATATACTTTTTGAAGTTGTAGATACCCATAAGAACAGAAAACATTTCTACTTTACTAAACTGTCTGATTGTAGAATAGGATATGTAAAACTAACTTTATATTTTGTTTCTGTGTTACTATATAGAGAATAATGGAGCTGGGAGGACATGAAATTACCCACATACTTTTTTTGGTGGACGAGGCTGGGTTCAATCTGGCCAAAGGCAGGAGACGTGGCCGCAATCTCATTGGACACCGAGCCACAATTTGCACACCAGGCCAACGTGGAGCCAATATTACAATGTGTGCTGCCGTTTCTGAGAATGCTGTGAGAACACATATTTCACACGTTGGGCCCTAAAACACCCAACTTCTCCTGGCCTTCCTAAATACACTTTACAGAGACATAATACCAGAACACCAGAGGTTTAGTTAGTGCAGATTTGCCAAATGATGTAATTGTGTGGGATAATGTCAGCTTCCACTGAACCAACATCGTTAGGGAAGGGTTTGCTGCGCATGAAAGAATAACAATGGAGTTCTTCCACCATCCTCCCCATTCCTGAATCCAATAGAAGAGTTTTGTTCAGCATGGAGGTGGAAAGTATCTGACTATCGGGCACAAGATCAGATGTCTCCGTTAGCTGCCATGAATGCTGCTTGTGAGGACGTCACAGGCGATCACTGCAGGGGATGGTTGCGCCACGCAAGGAGATCTTTCCCCTGGTGCATCGCAAGGGAAAACATCAGATGTGATGTTGACGAAAATCTTTGGCCAGACCAACAAGAGTGACAGGATGTCCACCAAGAAGATGGGAACTTGTAGTGTTACATACTGTGAGGAGAATGTTTACAGAACTACCGCAGGTTTTTTCATTGTTGTGGTTTTTTTGGCATGGGGATGTCATTTTGTGGCAAATTTTCTGTTCACTATATATGACTTTACATGTAAGATATATGTAAAAATGGACATGCAAATGTGAATTTTCTGTTTACATGAAACACATTGCTACAAAAGTAAATGTACTGTATACATACAAATGTGCATATCATTTTTCTGTGTACTACAGTATTGACTTTTCCCAGTAAACTTTTACCTACTGTTGAAATTGGTATCTAAAAAGCTCAGTGTGATACACAACAGCATTCGACTAGACTAAACTGACCTTCTGGTATAGTACAGTAAGCAGTCAGTGTCAACAAAAAAGTAGAACAAAACTGACATTTGTACAACAAACATTTCCAGGGTTGACTGACATGGTGAAAAAACACAAACATTTTGACCAGTACGGCTCACACGATGACAAAAAAAAAAAACATTTTGGTGGCAAATGTTTTGAGTTACTACATTTTGCAGACATGTTGTGATGTCCCATAAAACAGTTGTAACAATTGCACTTACAGTTTAAGACTGTTTCAAAAAACGAGCCAAAGCAATTGAGAAAAATGTTAAATAAGTGCGTGAGTTTATATGAGTGTGTGTGTTGATAGCGTGAATTTATTTAAGTGCGTGTGTTGATAGTGTGAGTTTATATGAGTGTGTGTGTTGATAGTGAGTTTATATGAGTGTGTGTTGATAGTGAGTTTATATGAGTGTGTGTGTTGATAGTGTGAGTTTATATGAGTGTGTGTTGATAGTGAGTTTATATGAGTGTGTGTGTTGATAGTGAGTTTATATGAGTGTGTGTGTTGATAGTGAGTTTATATGAGTGTGTGTGTTGATAGTGAGTTTATATGAGTGTGTGTGTTGATAGCGTGAATTTATTTAAGTGTGTGTGTTGATAGTGAGTTTATATGAGTGTGTGTGTTGATAGTGAGTTTATATGAGTGTGTGTGTTGATAGTGAGTTTATATGAGTGTGTGTGTTGATAGTGTGAGTTTATATGAGTGTGTGTTGATAGTGAGTTTATATGAGTGTGTGTATTGATAGTGAGTTTATATGAGTGTGTGTGTTGATAGTGAGTTTATATGAGTGTGTGTGTTTATAGTGAGTGTATATGAGTGTGTGTTGATAGTGAGTTTATATGAGTGTGTGTATTGATAGTGAGTTTATATGAGTGTGTGTGTTGATAGTGAGTTTATATGAGTGTGTGTGTTGATAGTGAGTTTATATGAGTGTGTGTGTTGATAGTGAGTTTATATGAGTGTGTGTGTTGATAGTGAGTTTATATGAGTGTGTGTGTTGATAGTGAGTTTATATGAGTGTGTGTGTTGATAGTGAGTTTATATGAGTGTGTGTGTTGATAGTGAGTTTATATGAGTGTGTGTGTTGATAGTGAGTTTATATGAGTGTGTGTGTTGATAGTGAGTGTATATGAGTGTGTGTTGATAGTGAGTTTATATGAGTGTGTGTGTTGATAGTGAGTGTATATGAGTGTGTGTGTTGATAGTGAGTTTATATGAGTGTGTGTGTTGATAGTGAGTTTATATGAGTGTGTGTGTTGATAGTGAGTTTATATGAGTGTGTGTGTTGATAGTGAGTGTATATGAGTGTGTGTGTTGATAGTGAGTGTATATGAGTGTGTGTTGATAGTGAGTTTATATGAGTGTGTGTTGATAGTGAGTTTATATGAGTGTGTGTGTTGATAGTGAGTGTATATGAGTGTGTGTGTTGATAGTGAGTGTATATGAGTGTGTGTGTTGATAGTGAGTGTATATGAGTGTGTGTGTGTTGATAGTGAGTGTATATGAGTGTGTGTGTTGATAGTGAGTGTATATGAGTGTGTGTGTTGATAGTGAGTTTATATGAGTGTGTGTGTTGATAGTGAGTTTATATGAGTGTGTGTGTTGATAGTGAGTGTATATGAGTGTGTGTGTTGATAGTGAGTGTATATGAGTGTGTGTGTTGATAGTGAGTGTATATGAGTGTGTGTATTGATAGTGAGTGTATATGAGTGTGTGTGTTGATAGTGAGTTTATATGAGTGTGTGTTGATAGTGAGTTTATATGAGTGTGTGTGTTGATAGTGAGTGTATATGAGTGTGTGTGTTGATAGTGAGTGTATATGAGTGTGTGTGTTGATAGTGAGTGTATATGAGTGTGTGTGTTGATAGTGAGTTTATATGAGTGTGTGTGTTGATAGTGAGTGTATATGAGTGTGTGTGTTGATAGTGAGTTTATATGAGTGTGTGTGTTGATAGTGAGTTTATATGAGTGTGTGTGTTGATAGTGAGTGTATATGAGTGTGTGTGTTGATAGTGCGTGTATATGAGTGTGTGTGTTGATAGTGAGTGTATATGAGTGTGTGTATTGATAGTGAGTGTATATGAGTGTGTGTGTTGATAGTGAGTTTATATGAGTGTGTGTGTTGATAGTGAGTGTATATGAGTGTGTGTGTTGATAGTGAGTGTATATGAGTGTGTGTATTGATAGTGAGTGTATATGAGTGTGTGTGTTGATAGTGAGTTTATATGAGTGTGTGTTGATAGTGAGTTTATATGAGTGTGTGTGTTGATAGTGAGTTTATATGAGTGTGTGTGTTGATAGTGAGTTTATATGAGTGTGTGTGTTGATAGTGAGTTTATATGAGTGTGTGTGTTGATAGTGAGTGTATATGAGCGTGTGTGTTGATAGTGAGTTTATATGAGTGTGTGTGTTGATAGTGAGTTTATATGAGTGTGTGTGTTGATAGTGAGTGTATATGAGTGTGTGTATTGATAGTGAGTTTATATGAGTGTGTGTGTTGATAGTGAGTGTATATGAGTGTGTGTGTTGATAGTGAGTTTATATGAGTGTGTGTGTTGATAGTGAGTGTATATGAGTGTGTGTGTTGATAGTGAGTGTATATGAGTGTGTGTGTTGATAGTGAGTTTATATGAGTGTGTGTGTTGATAGTGAGTTTATATGAGTGTGTGTGTTGATAGTGAGTTTATATGAGTGTGTGTGTTGATAGTGAGTTTATATGAGTGTGTGTGTTGATAGTGAGTGTATATGAGTGTGTGTGTTGATAGTGAGTTTATATGAGTGTGTGTGTTGATAGTGAGTTTATATGAGTGTGTGTGTTGATAGTGAGTGTATATGAGTGTGTGTATTGATAGTGAGTTTATATGAGTGTGTGTGTTGATAGTGAGTGTATATGAGTGTGTGTGTTGATAGTGAGTTTATATGAGTGTGTGTGTTGATAGTGAGTGTATATGAGTGTGTGTGTTGATAGTGAGTGTGTATGAGTGTGTGTGTTGATAGTGAGTTTATATGAGTGTGTGTGTTGATAGTGAGTTTATATGAGTGTGTGTGTTGATAGTGAGTGTATATGAGTGTGTGTGTTGATAGTGAGTGTATATGAGTGTGTGTGTTGATAGTGAGTGTATATGAGTGTGTGTGTTGATAGTGAGTGTATATGAGTGTGTGTTAGTATTCCAGGGTGTGTTGGTATGAGCGGCATGTAGAATATCTTGATGATGGGAGCTAAGTCAAACTCAACAGCCCTGCTCAGATCAGGCACCCGCAGAGCCAGCCCGTCAGTCAGCTTAGACAGCCTCTGTAGGACCCCAAGAGGGGGACTGTACCAGTACTGTAGAACATCCAGCTCCCTTCTTCAATCCCTCTACGTCCAACCAGCCAGCGGGGAGCAGTTCCCTTCTTCAACCCCTCTACGTCCAACCAGCCAGCGGGGAGCAATTCCCTTCTTCAACCCCTCTACGTCCAACCAGCCAGCGGGGAGCAATTCCCTTCTTCAACCCCTCTACGTCCAACCAGCCAGCGGGGAGCAGTTCCCTTCTTCAACCCCTCTACGTCCAACCTGCCAGCGGGGAGCAGTTCCCTTCTTCAACCCCTCTACGTCCAACCAGCCAGCGGGGAGCAATTCCCTTCTTCAACCCCTCTACGTCCAACCTGCCAGCGGGGAGCAGTTCCCTTCTTCAACCCCTCTACGTCCAACCAGCCAGCGGGGAGCAATTCCCTTCTTCAACCCCTCTACGTCCAACCAGCCAGCGGGGAGCAATTCCCTTCTTCAACCCCTCTACGTCCAACCAGCCAGCGGGGAGCAATTCCCTTCTTCAACCCCTCTACGTCCAACCAGCCAGCGGGGAGCAATTCCCTTCTTCAACCCCTCTACGTCCAACCAGCCAGCGGGGAGCAGTTCCCTTCTTCAACCCCTCTACGTCCAACCTGCCAGCGGGGAGCAGTTCCCTTCTTCAACCCCTCTACGTCCAACCAGCCAGCGGGGAGCAATTCCCTTCTTCAACCCCTCTACGTCCAACCTGCCAGCGGGGAGCAGTTCCCTTCTTCAACCCCTCTACGTCCAACCAGCCAGCGGGGAGCAATTCCCTTCTTCAACCCCTCTACGTCCAACCAGCCAGCGGGGAGCAATTCCCTTCTTCAACCCCTCTACGTCCAACCAGCCAGCGGGGAGCAATTCCCTTCTTCAACCCCTCTACGTCCAACCAGCCAGCGGGGAGCAGATTGAGTGACAGGGATCAGAGTCTGCAGTGCAGGAAATGTGCCACCAAGGATCCCTTCATATACCCAGGCATTTATGTATATCCTGAAGTGGATTTTAGAAGTGGTTTTGGATGAAAAGACGGAATAAGTGCGATGGTATTGGATTAGTTTTTATGCACATGGAAGGAAGAGTGAAATATGTTATTTTGTAAGTTTAATGTCAGAGGTTTTCTTTTCTATGTATTCATAAATTTCTACATTTCAGAAGTTCCATTACTTAAAAATGTGTGCGTGTGCGTGTGCGTGTGCGTGTGTGCGTGCATTGATCCTGTTGCATAATGTGGTGAACATGCATCTTTCTGATGTATTTCAAATAAAGAGTGCAGAGACAGGCCAAGTGATGTCTGAATGTCATGTTTACTGTAACGAACCAATGGCATTGGACTCATCAGGCCTGAGAACGACGGAACGCTGTCCTCACCTCCGTGACATCATAGACAACACAGCCAATTGCAGCCTAAAGAATCAGTTCATGTATTTAAATAAAGTGACATCACACACAGCATAACATCCCTACTCAAAGCCCCCAGACCCCCCCTGTATGTCCAGACCCGGAACACTTTCCTTTGTATTCGAACATTATTACATATAAAAAATTACAGATTTCTCCATGTCTTTATCCCAACCCTGTATTATTCTTTAAATACAAACATGAAAAAAAATCTGAAAGGAAATAGTAAAATGATTGAATGTCAAACCTAAAGAGTGGAAAGCAGCAAAGCACTTTGTATTTTCATTTCCTAATTCAGGACCGGCGTACTAACGTCAACTCGGTCTCTCATGTAGAGGGACTACTGGCCTAGCCCAATACACCTGCACCTTTGAAGGAAAACAAAATGAATATACCCACAGACTGGGCAGTGTTCCATGAATATGTCTATACACAAAGTGAACACCATCAACAGCCTACCTTAGCCTTGCTCTGCTTGGTGTTCTGTCTACGGTGCACAGGGGTGGACAAACAGTGCAGCCAACATGGAATAGCTCTTAGCACATATCAAAGCACCAATATTTTAAGGGAAACATAAAATGGTAAAAAGAAGGTAAAACACAGATTTGGGTGTTCTGTGCTGCTAAACAGTTGGAGGACAGTTATGTACATCTAAGTGAGCAGCTTTCATATAAACACCCTGGTTCTGACTGATTGATAGTTGTCCATATGATTGTGGTCAGGTACGGTAGCTACTAACTGCCTGTAATTGTAGCTTCTGGTTTGAGGCGAGTGCAGCTTGTAGCTTTGATTGTATCCAGCCAGCCTCGGCTTCTCTGTGTACACTACATGGTTCTGTGAGACGATGTCTAACTAAGGTATCCAGATATATAATCTCCCTGCATCTCATAAGAAACTTTACAATTTTTTCTCCAATGTGTGTGTCTTTTTCTACACACTCTATCTATGTCCTTTCTCTGACTGGTGGCCAGACCTGTCTGCCTGCGTCTCTACCACATCATGCTTGTATATGTTCTCCATTCTCCTCATGCTGTGAAATCTATGGGTTGGCAGGTCAGGTTCCTGTACAACTGACACACAGGTCACCAAAGGTCAAGGGTCAAAGGGCAGCTAGATGACCCCAAAGAGAGAAGGTCACTGCCAGTGCCAGTTAGAACACATAGAAATGTTCAAATCTAAATAAAATGAAATAAAAACAAAAAATATGTACAACCAACAGAATAGTAAACAAAAACATCTACTTGTGTATTTTTGTTGCTGAAAGGTCAAACAACCTTTTATTTCCCTTCTGTACAATAAGGTTCATGTCAAAAATGCAGATTCATCATGGGTTTTTTGCACTATTTTATCCTGCCAAATTAAATCAAATATATTGTGGCAGCCTGTGAGTTTTATCTTGAAGTTGCAATGTTGTCCCCCTCCCCCAAATAAGATAATGACATACAGGTACTTAAAGTACCCTTTTTCACAAAGGATGCACATACAGGTTAAAAAATACAAGCTTCTGTAGAAAGACAGCAAGTGCCTACACATGTATTTCAAACCAGCCATGAAGAGTATCCATTCCACAAGCAGAACATAGATACATGTCAGTATTTACTGCAAAGCAATAACAATGTTCCATAGTTTCTACGAGGGAAAATTTAAGACATTATGCAGCTGCCCCCCCCCACCCCATCCAAGTTTGTTACAGTTCACTTTTTTTCATTCATTTATTTTCATTTTATTACACCAAGGCAGCAAAAGAAGAAGTTACTAAAACTGAAGACTTTTACAGTTACAGTGACAAAAACATTTTTAAAAGACCCACAATTTAAATTGTACTCCAAAATAAAAATAAAGAAACAATAACTTTTTTTATATTTTTGTAAAATGCCCAGGCATTCTCCAATATTACAAATACTGGTATACTTTTACAGTAAACAAGAAAAATGTCATATATATTCATATATATTCATATATATATATATACTAAAACCCCGTCACCAAAAAACAATATACACATCGCCACCATGGCATTCAGAGAAAATGTATAAGCAAACTTGAAGAAAAGAAATACTTGTTTAAAACACACATACACACAAATATTATTTTACCCTTGTACTTGTTTCAATACTGTAAACGTATTTTAAGACAGAGTGCACTAAATTCTTTTTTTGTTTCTGCAGTTCCTGATTTTTAGTCCAGTCTCTTCCTTGACTATTGTGTGACATAACAATCCACTCTGGCCATGTTTCTAGGGATACAGTCTTGTCCTGATTTGAAGAATTTGATATATATCTATATAGGTTTATGCATTTCTATGTACATATGCATACATATATACAGACACAGACACATCAATGTTGTGCTGGGTACTCCTAACCTAAATGCAGCTTTGTTTTATTTTTAGAAGTAATATCTCTGATATTCTATTGAAATTTCATAAGCAAATTAGAAACTAAGTTGACACATAAATTTGATACATTGTTTTCATTTTGTTCAAATCCTTTGCTTCACAAAAGTGTTGCATTTGTCTTGAGAGACGGTGAATAGGAAGATCAGTATTCAAGGCACACTCATGTCAAATTGAATGGCAGTACAAAAAGTGTCCCAATAAATTAATTTTCATTTTTATAGTGCCAGTATTGGGAAAGCCAAGCTTATAGCAACGCTGGCACTTCAATATCAGATGATCCCAAACTATAGAACCCTTCACCCAGGCCGAGTAAATCCAGTTACAGTCATTTCTTGCTCAGAAGCCGTATTTTCCATTTTCCATTTTCCATTTTCTTTTTCTTTTGTGTGTAAAAAAATGATTGACAAATCATAGTGCGGGTCAACTGCAAAAATATGTTTATGTTTTTCTCTTCTGTTTTTCTCAATGACAGATTTTTAACTCAATAAAACATTTTTGCTTGGATGTCAAAGGTCAACTTGAGGGGGTTTGAACAGGGGGGTAGGACAGGGGTACATTATTCAAAATAACAAGGAGTGGTGATTTGGGCAAAGGTTGGTGCTTGCTGAAGACCGAAAAATCTTTCCTAAAAAGCTCACTCAGCTGTGCATTCTGTGTGTGTCAGAGTTGCTACTTCTTTCAGAATGCGTTCAACTACACATCACAGGGAGCCCTGAATGAGGAAAGAAAGAAAAAATTGTCTTACTGTTTGGGCACACGCTCAACAGAATTCTACAGACACTGTTTGTATCTAGAACTGTGCAATTTACTGGTCTGCATATCACTAAGTAACTAACTGCCACTGGTTCTGTCTCGCAGCGGACAAGACCATTTTAACCAGAAGAAAAATACAACATCATAAACATTTTGACTATGGCACACTATACAATCTAACTTGTTATTATACAGGTATAAATTCATTTGGTCAAAATGTATAGATATTTATAGAAAAAAATGCATAGGGCAGTGATATCATAAAACATTGTTACTGAATGTATGTAGAGTTAATAATAATATAGAATTACATTTTAAGGTACGTAATTCTCATCTGGTTAAAGAGGTGGTGTCCGCTTTGGCTGTGACTATTGCCACCACCCAGCCCCTTCCTAAACCACCACCCAGACCCTTCCTAATCCACCACCCAGCCCCTTCTTAAACCACCACCCAGGCCCTTCCTAATCCACCACCCAGCCCCTTCTTAAACCACCACCCAGTCCCTTCCTAAACCACCACCCAGACCCTTCCTAATCCACCACCCAGCCCCTTCTTAAACCACCACCCAGTCCCTTCCTAATCCACCACCCAGCTCCTTCCTAATCCACCACCCAGCCCCTTCCTAATCCACCACCCAGCCCCTTCCTAATCCACCACCCAGCCCCTTCTTAAACCACCACCCAGACCCTTCCTAATCCACCACCCAGCCCCTTCTTAAACCACCACCCAGCCCCTTCCTAATCCACCACCCAGCCCCTTCTTAAACCACCACCCAGCCCCTTCTTAAACCACCACCCAGACCCTTCCTAATCCACCACCCAGCCCCTTCTTAAACCACCACCCAGCCCCTTCCTAATCCACCACCCAGCCCCTTCCTAATCCACCACCCAGCCCCTTCCTAATCCACCACCCAGCCCCTTCCTAATCCACCACCCAGCCCCTTCTTAAACCACCACCCAGCCCCTTCTTAAACCACCACCCAGCCCCTTCCTAATCCACCACCAGCCCCTTCTTAAACCACCACCTAGCCCCTTCTTAAACCACCACCCAGCCCCTTCTTAAACCACCACCCAGCCCCTTCCTAATCCACCACCCAGCCCCTTCCTAATCCACCACCCAGCCCCTTCTTAAACCACCACCCAGCCCCTTCTTAAACCACCACCCAGCCCCTTCCTAATCCACCACCCAGCCCCTTCTTAAACCACCACCCAGTCCCTTCCTAAACCACCACCCAGACCCTTCCTAATCCACCACCCAGCCCCTTCTTAAACCACCACCCAGTCCCTTCCTAATCCACCACCCAGCTCCTTCCTAATCCACCACCCAGCCCCTTCCTAATCCACCACCCAGCCCCTTCCTAATCCACCACCCAGCCCCTTCTTAAACCACCACCCAGACCCTTCCTAATCCACCACCCAGCCCCTTCTTAAACCACCACCCAGCCCCTTCCTAATCCACCACCCAGCCCCTTCTTAAACCACCACCCAGCCCCTTCTTAAACCACCACCCAGACCCTTCCTAATCCACCACCCAGCCCCTTCTTAAACCACCACCCAGCCCCTTCCTAATCCACCACCCAGCCCCTTCCTAATCCACCACCCAGCCCCTTCCTAATCCACCACCCAGCCCCTTCCTAATCCACCACCCAGCCCCTTCTTAAACCACCACCCAGCCCCTTCTTAAACCACCACCCAGCCCCTTCCTAATCCACCACCCAGCCCCTTCTTAAACCACCACCTAGCCCCTTCTTAAACCACCACCCAGCCCCTTCTTAAACCACCACCCAGCCCCTTCCTAATCCACCACCCAGCCCCTTCCTAATCCACCACCCAGCCCCTTCTTAAACCACCACCCAGCCCCTTCTTAAACCACCACCCAGACCCTTCCTAATCCACCACCCAGCCCCTTCCTAATCCACCACCCAGCCCCTTCTTAAACCACCACCCAGCCCCTTCTTAAACCACCACCCAGCCCCTTCCTAATCCACCACCCAGCCCCTTCCTAATCCACCACCCAGCCCCTTCCTAATCCACCACCCAGCCCCTTCTTAAACCACCACCTAGCCCCTTCTTAAACCACCACCCAGACCCTTCCTAATCCACCACCCAGACCCTTCCTAATCCACAACCCAGCCCCTTCTTAAACCACCACCCAGCCCCTTCTTAAACCACCACCCAGACCCTTCCTAATCCACCACCCAGACCCTTCCTAATCCACCACCCAGCCCCTTCCTAATCCACCACCAGAGAAACATTAAATATGAATGGTGATCAAAACAGAAAGCAGAGTTTAAGGAGATACACCTTGCCTAAAGAATGTGTCAATACCTGGCAGTTTGAAATGACTGAGTGAGACTGAGGGTGATGAGACTGTCTGTAATGCTACTCTGTGCCCAGTGTCCGATAGGGAGTTTGTAATAGTGCTGAAAGATGTAATAGTCAGCTGGCAGAGGAGTGAGACACAGTGTGCATCAGAGACGAGGGACGGGGAATTGGGAGGAGAGTGTAATATATGCAATAATCTAAGGGCACGGGCGATTGTGTTAAACTCATCCGTGGAATGATAATGAAGAGGTGAATAACATCATGAAGAAGAGGGAAGAGACCCCTATAGCTCACCCTAAGATCTCCCTGCTCTCTCTGGCTATAAAGCTCCGCAGTTTAGCCCGACGGTTTAGCCATCCTACAACTGTGTGATAAAAGATAGAAAACATCAGTATGTGCATTGTCATAGCATTTCTGTTATGTTTAGTAGGATGGGTTAGGGTGAGTTTAGGAGGAGCTAGTTTAGATGCAGTGTGAGAATACTATGAGGGGATTCTAAAGAAATACACAATGTCTCTGTTTTTCTAGCGTTGTCTGTCAGGGGTGGGTACTAGGTACCAGTAAGCAGCTGCCTTTGTGATCATCTGTTTCTTCTTCTTCTTTATTTTTAATGGATGTATTTACTGGAGAGGAGGCAGGGTTTGTGAAACCTCCGGATCCTCTTTAGATTTACTGTCATAAATGACATTCAGTGCTACATATCCAATTAGATTAACATGTTAAAAGTCAGTTCATGCTACAATGCCAAAGGATTGTTGTCCGCAAATGTATATCCTATCATGTATAACAAACAAAAAATAGCTTTCTCAGTTATGCTTAAAACATTTTGTAAGATTAAATTCGGGCTTCTCTTCAGGAAATTACACGTGTAGTTTAAATATACAATTTTCTATAAGCAGTGGCCTAAAGATTATTTAAATGTATTTTTTTTTCTGTCTGCTAAAAAAAAATCTCAGGATATCCTCTGGGTTTAAAAAAATGAAATAAAATCCCAGCAATTAAAATAAAAAGTAAAACAAAATAAAATAGTACCTGCACATGCCAAAATATTACAAAATACAATAAATACAGAAATTATTGCACAGTTAAAGGCTCCAAAAATGGTATCATTTAATTAATCCTCTGATCAACCGTTATAAAGGATCATTAGCCAAATAAGGCAGTTTAGACCGGCTTTAATTGGTGCTGTTAATATCTGTTTGTTTGTCTAATTGTTTTTCTCAGTTAGCAGTTTATTAGGCAAAAACATAAAATTAACCCAAAATGCGATATTTAAGAAAAAGAGTATCCAGCTACCCATTTTTGTATTTGTTTGTTTTTCAAGGTTGTGGCGAAAGAGGCAAAATAGGAAAATCTGGCTTAGCTTCTCTCGCTTCAATTTTGACCTCGTTGGTCATCAAATGTTCCCCATGCCACTTTTTCATGTGTTTCTCGAGAGTGCTGTACACACTGAAGGGCATTTGGCAAATGTCACAGCGGTACACTTCCTTACCCATCTGCCCGTGGGTCTTCATGTGGCGTGTGAGCTTGGAGCTCTGGGCGCAGGCGTAGTTGCACAGCTCGCACTTGTAGGGCCTCTCTCCCGTGTGGCTGCGCCGGTGCACTGTCAAGTTGCTGCAGTTCTTGAACACCTTGCCGCAGTACTCGCAGGTGTCGCTCCGTCGGCTCTCCTTGGAGCTGGGCCGGCCGGATCCCATTCCCCCCAGGTGAGGGGTGCTGCCCCCGCTGGCTGTGCCGCTGCGCCCCGACAGGCCGCCATCCAGGAGGTCCCCAGGAGGCGTGGAGAAGCGCAGGCTGCCGTTCTCAGACGAGTGCTCAGAGGAGGTGCCGAAGGGAGATTGTCTGGAGTCGGTGAAGCCCAGGAAAGGGTCTTTGATGAAGTGTCGTGAGGCGGCGTAACCCACCAGCCACTGGGAGTAGACGTTCTCAGAGGGGATGATTGGTGCCGGGGGCATGTCCAGATCCTTCTCAATCTTGATCCTCTTGTTGGAAGAGTTGGACAGGCTAGGGCTGGTGATGGGTGTGGGCTTGCGGGGGAAAAGGCTTGAGAAAGAGTTGCCGGAGCCACAGTTCCTGCCGTTGACAGTGGGCCTCTGGTGATCCCTTTCCATCTGGTGGTGATGGTGCTCCCTCTCCATCTCTCCCACCACAGAGTCCTCATCCCCAGTGTCCCGCTGCCCGTCGGACCCCTTCTTAGAGAAGGGCATCCGATTTTTACGATTGTCGACTATCAAGTTATTGTACTGCTGTATAGTGCTCAGGCCCACATTCTCCACCATCTTACCCAGGGAGAGAGAGTTCTTCTCGTCTGGCGGCGGCTTGGAGCCGTTCTCACGGTTACGGTAGAACTCCATGTTGTCCATGCTGAAGTTTGACTCTGGCCTGCTCTCGTTCTCCATCTCCTCTTCATCCTCTTCCTCTTCCTCCTCTTCACCCTCACCCCTGAAGTCTCCCTCTCTGTTCTTCATGCCTTCTCCGGTCACTTCGCTGGTGCCCGGCTCGGGTGAGCTGGTGGTGGAAAGCCCATCGTCAGACCTCCCTGTCATGGAGCCAGATTTGTGCATGTGTGTCTTCATGTGTCTCTTCAGCTTGCTGGCCTGGGAGCAGGCATGGTCGCATAGCTGACACTTATAGGGCTTCTCCCCGGTGTGGCTCCGCCGGTGGACCACCAGGTTGCTCTGGAACTTGAAGCTCTTCCCGCAGAACTCGCATGACTTGCTCTTGGCCTGTGTCTGGGGCGGGGTGGTGCTGTTGGGGGGCATGGCCGGCAGGGGCGGGGTGCTGAGAAAGGGTGACTTGGGGCTTGGCTGGAAGGGGTTGGGGTTGAGCAGGCGGTGCATAGGGTTGGCCCGGCTGGGCGAAAGAGGAGGTGTGGCCACGTTATTGCTCCCCGCCAGCTCCCTGAGCCGCCTGGAGAAGTCCATGGATTGTGCCTCGATGGCCATGGGCGTCAGCCGCATCACCCTCTCAAAGGCACTGGGGTGCTGGGAGATGAGCCCCATTTCCTCGGCACTAAGGCGTTCCAGCCGGTGGGGGTCCAGGTGGTGGCGGGGTGAGGGGCTGACGAAGGGCGGCGTGTTGGGGAGGCCTCCGCGGTTCTCCATGAAGCCTGGTGGGGGCTCCCGGAGCAGGGGCCCAGTCATCCTCAACAGGTGGAAGGGGTTGTTCTCTCCCAGAAAGTTGGTGAGGGGGGACTGGGGGATGGAGTCCTGGCCCATGGGGGGCCCGGGGATGGTGATGCGGGGGGTGAGCGACGAGCTGGAGGGGTTGGACTCCAGGTAGATGCGGATGCCATGGCTGTTCTGGGCATGCTGCAGGAGGAACCAGGCACTGGGGAAGGGCTGCTTACATGTGGTGCAGATGTAGCTTGAAGGCTCGTCCCTGCCTCCTGCAACACAGGAGAAACACATACAAGAAAGAAAATCATTAAAACATGTTCTTCAAAAGAAAATATTGTTGAATGAATTCAATGACAGTAACTTCACATCTATCTGAGGAATAATATTGAGATTTTTAATGGAGTGTTTAGTGGTATTCGGTAGTCAGTAAAAATACAACATGTTTGGTGTTTCTGTATGGTGAAGCTGGTGACTGTGTTTGTATTTCTGTTACCATATTTCCTTACAATAAACCTATTTCTTACGTATGGGGAGTGAACCAACTGAAACACACCTGGATATCTGACAGCTGTGTTTGCAGGATTTAAAACTACCACTGAACATGGTTATCACCCGGTCATGTGTTGATTTCTACAACGAGAGGAACTTTGCAGAGAGAGAGCCATCAGACAGACTTTTGTTATCCACTTCATATTTGCCTAATACCTCCAGTAGCTGAAAAAGTCTTTACACATCATGTTGTCACATAACAGGGACATACTTATCAGGCTTTTGACAAGTGCATTTCCATAGTCACTGTGGATTGGCCGACGCGGTGGGACCACTGTACACACCAGTTTAAGTGCTCTTTAATCTCTCCTACTTACAAATCTCAAAATGATCACACCATGCAAGTGTGTTTTGGTGTGTGTGTGTGTGTGTGTGTGTGTGTGTGTGTGTGTGTGTGTGTGTGTGTGTGTGTGTGTGTGTGTGTGTGTGTGTGTGTGTGTGTGTGTGTGTGTGTGTGTGTGTGTGTGTGTGTGTGTGTGTGTGTGTCTTTAAACACACGTAGCCCTCCAAGCAGAGGGACTTTAATCATCACAGAGACGGCAAAGTAATATGGCTCTATGCTGAGAAAGTACAACTTAAAGATTTAAGGAACTCTCATCACTTTCTAACAAATAAAGGCATCGTACCTCGAGGGAACAAATAAAAAAAAGAGAGGAAAGAGGAGAGGAAAATAAAGATGGTGGAGTATTAAGATAAATGACTGCTAATAAATAGGGAGAACGCGGATGGAGAGATTGAAAGGGAGCGGTAAATTATTACTGGTCTTGGGGTTGTTATTTGGTATTTAACTGACATCCACTGGGTGCTTTGTGTCATTCTAGACACACAAATTCAATACAATAGAGCTGAAAACACTTCAGAGCGTTTGAGAAAATATAGGGTAAAGTTTTAGTGTTTACAGGTCTCCTTCGTAAAAGAGGTCTTCTGACCTCAACAGACTTCCTGTATAAATAAAGGTTCAGTACAATAAAAAAAATAACAAGACATGTATAACTTCTTTTCTCTGTGTGTGGTTGTTCAACTTTGCAAATGAAGAGGCACTTAATGACTCACCACACACATTTAGACGGCGGGATCAAATATTGACTTGTAAATCTCCAAAGTAAGGTTTGGCAATATGTACATTGTTACCTCATGCCAATAAAGCTAATTGAATTGAATTGAAAGAGAGCGAGAGCGAGAGCGACAGACAGACAGACAGACAGACAGACAGACAGACAGACAGACAGACAGACAGACAGACAGACAGACAGACAGACAGACAGACAGACAGACAGACAGACAGACAGACAGACAGACAGACAGACAGACAGACAGACAGACAGACAGACAGACAGACAGACAGACAGACGTTCTAGGCTGTGGTGCTTGGCATAGCTCTGTACCTTTAACAGTACATAACTAATTGATGGCCCAGCCCCTGTGTTACACATGCCGGTTGGGTAATGCCAATGGGACTCGTTACCGCAGCGACACAAACAAGCATAATATCCAGCACATGCAGTGAAAATGGACGTTAAACACAGACTGTCACGTTCCTATGGGGATTGGTATAAAACACACACACATATAAAGTGGGAAATTGTAATTGTGCTCTTGGAAACTAGATTAATTTATTTATTCAATGAAAGCTTTGTGTTTTTACCTAATGCTTCAATTTAGAGTACAGATGAAAAAATAACGTTTCTGTAATTGTTAAGTATTGGATTCAGAGATTTGTGCCTGTGTGTGTGTGTGTGTGTGTATACATTAAGTATGTCTATACTCTGTACACAGAGGCTGAAGAATCATAAATAATAATAATGATTTGGTGGGTGTTTATATTTATCCCATTTCATATATTTGTGTGAAGTGGAAATGTGTTTGCTGCATATCCCAACTCCACCTCAGACACTCATTGGTCCAGGGAGTAGAGAGCTCCAGAGAAAGGCTGTATAGGGAGAAGGATAGTGAACACACAGTGTGTCTGCATGGGTCATTGCTGGGAAAAACACAGCTTTTCATAGCAGGTTTAGGAGAACTGACAAAGCAGGTTAGGAGAACTGACAAGCAAGTTTAGGAGAACTGACAAAGCAGGTTAGGAGAACTGACAAGCAAGTTTAGGAGAACTGACGAAGCAGGTTAGGAGAACTGACGGAGCAGGTTAGGAGAACTGGCGAAGCAGGTTAGGAGAACTGACGAAGCAGGTTAGGAGAATTAGGTTAAGGTTATAAAAAGAGTTAGGGTTAACAAAAAAAAATAAAAAATTGATCTAAATTTGACATAAGCTGGATCCCATCTAGACATGACCATCTGCATGGCCTCTGATGATATGTAGGTCACAATGCAGATGTAAGACAGATGTTCAACCCAGAACAGAAGGTCTATTCCGGTCACTGAAATATGATTAGACCATCTTGTTATTGTTTGAATAACAACAACTCCTCTTGATACTTCACGAGGGATATGCAAAAACAGTCATTTTGTTGAAATAAAATGTTCTAAGGCTGCTTATTCTTATCTTTAATAATAATAAATGCATAATAAATTGTTCATATTATTAATTTAAAAATGATAATTGCGCTGGTCTTATTTCATTTATGTAAAATTGTGAATCATGTGCACTTAGATTAGTAAATACTAACTAGCATGATTATATCTGATTTCAAGGCTAATAAAAGTGATGGGAATCTACAAGCCTGATCAATAAATATGACGCTCCGCTAAAGCAACACTGAGCTTGTGCTCTAAATGCATCTCCAAGACAAACAGATTTCTGAAATCGCCTTTTAAACCTCATTACTGCACTGTAATGTCCAACGCTTTATCAAATAACACACTGGTCATTTCTCTTTAACACTGTAACATTTGCACAAATCAATTATTGCTTCTGTGATGTCAGCTCAAAGAATGACTCAATCAATCTGTCTGCACAAAAAAACATTTAAACCACATCTTCACGCATGGCACTTAGTGGGGCTGCATTGGAAAGGTCTGGTGTAAAAGCATTTCCCCTGCATTGAGTGGGGATGTAAGGAGATGTTTATGCGTGGCTGTCTGACGTGTGTACAGTGTATGTGTGTGTGTCTCGTCTGTTAAGGAGAAGGAACAGCTGCTCACCTCAGTACTGAAGCATGACTGCCATGGCCCTGTAAACCCTTTGACTTAATTATAGTGGACACACACAATGACCCCCCCTTCAGGCTACACATTAAGGGCCTGCTGTTCCCTCCCCACCACACACACACGCTCATAGCCACACACAATCCCCTGTATCCTCCTCATCCCCCCCCATAATACACAAAAACACACACATTATTCCACCCACCCACCCATATTTCCCCTCTCTTATGTTATGGTCCAGTTCTTTTCAAAGCCCTAGTGCTACATAAAGGAAACACTGGAAATCAACCAGGGTCTCTATTTCTTACACCTGCCCCTCTTTGCCCTCTCAATTTCTCTCTCTCTTCTCTCTCTCTTCTCTCTCTCCTCTCTCTCTCTTCTCTCTCTTCTCTCTCTATCTCTCTCTCTCTCCTCTCTCTCCTCTCTCTCCTCTCTCTCTCTCCTCTCTCTCCTCTCTCTCCTCTCTCTCCTCTCTCTCCTCTCTCTCCTCTCTCTTCTCTCTCTTCTCTCTCTTCTCTCTCTTGCTCCACTCCACTGTACTGGCTGAACTTCTTCAGCATACAAAACATTTCATTGGGGGTTGAAGGTCAATAAATGTAATTCATTTCTGCCCCACAATTAAGCGGGAATGACTGTCCTCCCCTGGCCGGGATCCTCTCCCTGGGATGGTATTAGTGCCCTCTGATGGAGGGACGGAGGGATGGAGTGGAGTGAGCCGTGAGTTTATTGAGGAGTTTTCAGTGTGAATCCTCCCAGGGGGAAGGAGTCCGACACAGATGGCAAATAAAGTATGCAGCCCGAGGCCAGAGCACATTATGCTAATTCTAATGTCAGCTGTACTTTAATATACAGCTCTATTTAATCACCCCCTTATTTCACATTTCCATATGAAAAAAACCTGTGCCACTGCTTCAGCCGTCTCTCTCTCTCTCTCTCTCTCTCTCTCTCTCTCTCTCTCTCTCTCTCTCTCTCTCTCTCTCTCACACTCTCACACTCTCACACTCTCTCTCTCTCTCTCTCACACACACATTCTCACACTCTCTCAGACTCTCTCACACTCTCTCTCTCACACTCTCTCTCTCAGACTCTCTCTCGCACAAACTCTCTCACTCTCTCTCTCACTCTCATACTCTCACACTCACACTCTCTCTCTCTGGGGTGCTGTGGTTGTGCACGAGTGTGGACGACAATACACACACACACACCACATTCTGAACGTACTGCTACACACACATGGGACTGGTTTCAGGAGACTAGACGTATGTCACGCGTCACTACTTCACAGGAGAGACGTTTGAATGGAAACTTTTTGGGGGACAGAAATGCCTTCTGGAACAACGTCTTCACCTCCCTTATCTCACCTTATTTGCTCACATTGTATATAGACTTATTTTCCTACTGTATTATTGACTATGTTTGTTTTACTCCATGTGTAACTCTGTGTTGTTGTATGTGTCGAACTGCTTTGCTTTATCTTGGCCAGGTCGCAATTGTAAATGAGAACTTGTTCTCAACTTGCCTACCTGGTTAAATAAAGGTTAAAAAAAAAAAAAATTAAACATGTGAACTTTCATGTGCCTTAATAACAACCTTGTATGCCATCTGTAAATACAAATAAAATTGTTAAATTACGAGCCTAGTTGGTTTAGCCACAGAAAAAGTCAGCAACCTTTCCGTTAGCCATGGGTGGGCTGGACATGCCAAGAGATGAGTTGGGATTGGTCTGCCATGTACAGTAGCACGCTATAATATGAGCTGGTCAGTATGTGTAGGTAATCCTGTCTATAATATGAGCTGGTCAGTATGTGTAGGTAATCCTGTCTATAATATGAGCTGGTCAGTATGTGTAGGTAATCCTGTCTATAATATGAGCTGGTCAGTATGTGTAGGTAATCCTGTCTATAATATGAGCTGGTCAGTATGTGTAGGTAATCCTGTCTATAATATGAGCTGGTCAGTATGTGTAGGTAATCCTGTCTATAATATGAGCTGGTCAGTATGTGTAGGTAATCCTGTCTATAATATGAGCTGGTCAGTATGTGTAGGTAATCCTGTCTATAATATGAGCTGGTCAGTATGTGTAGGTAATCCTGTCTATAATATGAGCTGGTCAGTATGTGTAGGTAATCCTGTCTATAATATGAGCTGGTCAGTATGTGTAGGTAATCCTGTCTATAATATGAGCTGGTCAGTATGTGTAGGTAATCCTGTCTATAATATGAGCTGGTCAGTATGTGTAGGTAATCCTGTCTATAATATGAGCTGGTCAGTATGTGTAGGTAATCCTGTCTATAATATGAGCAGGTCAGTATGTGTAGGTAATCCTGTCTATAATATGAGCAGGTCAGTATGTGTAGGTAATCCTGTCTATAATATGAGCTGGTCAGTATGTGTAGGTAATCCTGTCTATAATATGAGCTGGTCAGTATGTGTAGGTAATCCTGTCTATAATATGAGCTGGTCAGTATGTGTAGGTAATCCTGTCTATAATATGAGCTGGTCAGTATGTGTAGGTAATCCTGTCTATAATATGAGCTGGTCAGTATGTGTAGGTAATCCTGTCTATAATATGAGCAGGTCAGTATGTGTAGGTAATCCTGTCTATAATATGAGCTGGTCAGTATGTGTAGGTAATCCTGTCTATAATATGAGCTGGTCAGTATGTGTAGGTAATCCTTTCTAATGTGGCTTTTTTTAACAACATCACGTAGTAGAACTGCATACGTGTGGCGCTCCACTTTCTGGAGGACCGAGTTTTGAAATCAGAGGAGCTGAGGAGATGGAGAAAACACCAGTCTGGATTACATCGTGTGCATGGCATCAGGCAGGAGACGTGTCCCACCATGATGTATACTGGTAAGATAGTCTAGCTAGCTACATTTTCAGATATTACATCTTTCTAATTTTGACAGAAAGTGGTTTCATTTCAAATGTACTGTTAGCTAGCTAACGCTAGCTGGCTGGGTCTAGCTAGCTAGCTATCTAGCTACATTTCTTAACAAAAGACTCTCGTCTTAGTGTGCCAGAGCGCAGAATAACTGATACATTTTTTAACGCTCACCGCCCGTTGAATATGTCCGGTGTCAGTAAACGTCGGCAACAAAGCGCAATTCAATTGTTGCCAGCAGCACAGTTACAGTCACCAACGCTCTGGATAACATGACAACTGCCTAACCAGCTCTGCTAGGGGGAGTAAAATGGTCAGAGTGGGGTGTTCTCACATTGTGTGTCTGGAAGTAGAAAGCCAATGTTAGCCAGTTAGCTTGGGTGCTTGACTGTCGTTGTGAGGTCAGAGCTTTTGGAACAACCCTACTTATTGGCCAGAGCTCTGAACGTGAAATGCTCTAAATTTACGGACGGACAATCTGACAGAACAGTTGCAGTCACCAACGCTCTGGACAACGCTCTAACAGCCTAACCAGCTCTGCTAGGGCGAGTTATGTTCAGTGAGCTGTTCTCTCTTAGATGTCTGGAAGCAGCTGGCAAGTTAGTACAGAACGGTTGGATCAACCCTTAAAGAGATGGGTGGGGCTGAGGCTTAAGAGGGTGTGAACAATGCTGAATGGGTGAAGACAAAGAAGGGCTCTCCAATAGTAGTACCAATACATTGAAAGACGGTTTTCTCAAAAGTGAGTTTACAAGTTGATCAACTTTCAAAGCAACATTCTTTCCCCATTGTTCCTCAAATGCAGTGTATGATAAACCATTTTGTAGCTCTGAGTCTCTACTTTTATACAACGTTAAAAAAAACAGAAATTCAAATGTTGCTACATAAGACCGAATCCAGGTGGTGAGTCACATATGATCATTGAGACCCAAATGGTTGGACTTAGATCGTGACTTGAAGGAGACCTGTTCCAACACCTATAAAGATTCCACATCCTCTCACACTGTAGAGGAGATCCTCTGTACTGCCAGTCTTGACAGACAGACAGACAGACAGACAGACAGACAGACAGACAGACAGACAGACAGACAGACAGACAGACAGACAGACAGACAGACAGACAGACAGAGACAGACAGACAGACAGACAGACAGACAGACAGACAGACAGAGACAGACAGACAGACAGACAGACAGACAGACAGACAGACAGACAGACAGACAGACAGACAGACAGACAGACAGACAGACAGACAGACAGACAGACAGACAGACAGACAGACAGACAGATTGATACTACTCCCAAGGACACACCCCCATTTCACCATGACCAATTCTCACTCTACTGCCATGTGCAGAATGTAAAGAATAAAACTCCAGTTCTCAAGAGAGAAAAGTTCCTCCAGTATAATGAGAAGAGATGGTGAGTGGTGGAGTCTTAAAGAAGCAGTAAGGGGGTAATGATCTGAGACGGTGAGTGGTGGAGTCTTAAAGAAGCAGTAAGGGGGAGAGTGATGATCTTGTTTTCCACGAGACACACTCCCATTGTGAAACAGCTGCTGCTTGGAGATGAGAGAGAGGGGAGAGAGAGGACAGATAATAGGGAGAGAGAGGACAGAGAGTGGAGAGAGAGAGAGGGGATGCCACAGTGTGTGTCATCCACGGACGCTGCCTCGCACCACGCTAAGCCCCTGATTCAATTAAGCAGAAACAATGGCTAATAACGATCATGGGTTTCCAAACAGGCTGTGTCAAATGTTGCATGCCAATCTGGGCTTTACAAGCACACACACACACATGAATACACTTACAGACACAAGTGAATAAACACATACAGTACACATACACACACACAGCAAAGATACAGAGGAAGTTACAGAAGTCCCTGTGGTCTCAACCCAGATGTGTTGCCAAGGATACATGATACATTGACCAATCACTGTCCAGACTGACAGGACCATCCTGTTATCCAAAGCAGGTGATTTAGCAAACATTTTCTTCTCACACAGCTAGCTTCCTCTATTGTGACAGATCAAACCAATCACAGCACAGTCATGTGCTCTCTCCAAGCATTGAACATGAGGGAGAATGCACTAAATTGGATGCCTGTGTGTTTGTGTGTAAATCACACCAAATAACTATGACTGCATTTCACCACTGTTGGGTTTTCATTGTTATCCGACCTCATTTATGAGATTAAAATTAAAGCTCAGAATTCTTACTCCGTATCGTTTTAGTTGTAGGAGGGAGAGAGGAAGAGGAAGGAGACAGACAGAGAGAGGGCGAAAATAATATTGATTTTCATTCATTTGGCAACATGGCATTAACTTGTTATTATAAGCTTTGGTTTGTGTGGTGATTTTTTGACTTTGTTGACAAAGAGAGAGAGAGATTTGCCGAGCTGCCGAACCAAATTGTATTTACTGTTGACTAAAGGGGGGCCGTCTCCTGCTTGAGAGATGTTTTTCAACAACACAATAAAAGATCAAGGTGCTAAACTGAAGAGGAAGTGGCGTAGGGGAGGAGAAAAGAGGTCTATAGGATCTTCTAATGAGGTGCTGACATTGGTTTTTACTGCGGGACGTCATTTAGTCTGTCATTAAGCCATTATCCAGCGTAAAGAAGTCTGATGTCCTGTAAGAGTCCTGCTAGGGTCTGGAAGCCCTTCCTCTCTCCCTCTCTATTAGTGGAAGCGTGCCGCGTCGGGCTGGCCCCATGCCTGTGTTTGGTTTGGCCCGCGTTCACACATCTTTGGCAGGAGGGCTGTTGGATGGCTTACAAAGGGAGAGAGCTAGGGAAAGAGGGAGAGAGGGGGCGAGGGAAAGATGGAGAGGGGAACGTAGAGAGAGAAAGGGAGGGAGGGGAGAGAGGGGGAAAGGAGGAGGGATGGATTGTGTGTATTGCCCAAGCTTCAAAACTTCTCCAGAAAAATTATGGAACAAAAAAGATCTCAGACCTTTAATTGTCCATCCATTGAATAACAAAGTGATGGAAGTATACAAACTCCATAATTCTTAATTATTCTCAGACTATAATATGTTTTATTAATTTCATAAATATTAAATAATATTTGTTTAATATTAAATATGGGCAGTAATTCCCTAGATCTGAAATAAAATAGTATATCTTTCATTAAAATTTCATAAACTCTGGAGGGGGGACAAAATATAACTGAACCTCAATGTATACACTGTTGCATAGAAAAACTCAAAAGTATATTCCACGGGGGAATATTTTGTGTGTGTGTGTTTGTGTGTATATGCAATGTGTGTAAATTAAACTTCACATATAACTACCTACATAACTATTCTGATTTTAAACACACTCTCACCGTCTCTCTCACTCTCACACACACACACACACACACACACACACACACACAAACATAGGCTAAGACTAAATCTAGGTTTGTGACACAGTGTAACCTGGGTCTGTTTCCCTCCTCTGAGACTGGTGGTGGGCAGGAGACAGAGACAGGTGATGGGCAGGAGACCGAGACAGGTGATGGGCAGGAGACAGAGACTGGTGATGGGCAGGAGACAGAGACAGGTGATGGGCAGGAGACAGAGATAGAGACAGAGACAGGTGATGGGCAGGAGACAAGGACAGAGACAGAGACTGGTGATGGGCAGGAGACAGAGATAGAGACAGAGACTGGTGATGGGCAGGAGACAGAGATAGAGACAGAAACTGGTGATGGGCAGGAGACAGAGATAGAGACAGAGACTGGTGATGGGCAGGAGACAGAGATAGAGACAGAGACTGGTGATGGGCAGGAGACATAGATAGAGACAGAGACTGGTGATGGGCAGGAGACAGAGATAGAGACAGAGACTGGTGATGGGCAGGAGACAGAGACAGAGACAGAGACTGGTGGTGGGCAGGAGACAGAGATAGAGACCGAAACTGGTGGTGGGCAGGAGACAGAGACTGGTGGTGGGCAGGAGACAGAGACAGAGACAGAGACAGAGACTGGTGGTGGGCAGGAGACAGAGATAGAGACCGAAACTGGTGGTGGGCAGGAGACAGAGACTGGTGGTGGGCAGGAGACAGAGACAGAGACAGAGACTGGTGGTGGGCAGGAGACAGAGATAGAGACCGAAACTGGTGGTGGGCAGGAGACAGAGACTGGTGGTGGGCAGGAGACAGAGACAAGAGACAGAGACTGGTGGTGGGCAGGTGACAGAGACAGAGACAGAGACTGGTGGTGGGCAGGAGACAGAGATAGAGACAGAGACTGGTGGTGGGCAGGAGACAGAGACAAGAGACAGAGACTGGTGGTGGGCAATTGACAGAGACTGGTGGTGGGCAGGAGACAGAGACAAGAGACAGAGACTGGTGGTGGGCAGGAGACAGAGACAAGAGACAGAGACTGGTGGTGGGCAGGTGACAGAGACTGGTGGTGGGCAGGAGACAGAGACAAGAGACAGAGACTGGTGGTGGGCAGGTGACAGAGACAGAGACAGAGACTGGTGGTGGGGAGGTGACAGAGACTGGTGGTGGGCAGGAGACAGAGACAGAGTCAGAAACTGGTGGTGGGCAGGAGACAGAGACAAGAGACAGAGACTGGTGGTGGGGAGGTGACAGAGACTGGTGGTGGGCAGGAGACAGAGACAAGAGACAAGAGACTGGTGGTGGGGAGGTGACAGAGACTGGTGGTGGGCAGGAGACAGAGACAAGAGACAGAGACTGGTGGTGGGCAGGTGACAGAGACAGAGACTGGTGGTGGGCAGGAGACAGAGACAGAGACAGAGACTGGTGGTGGGCAGGTGACAGAGACTCAGCTCCAGCCCTGCATCCTGCTATGATGAATGCAATTGTACAGCTTTGTCCTGTTCTGTTCTAACCAGGCAGGCAAGAGATGGGTGGGTGGCTGGTGAAAGGAAACAGCGCTGCCTGCTTCCCCGCCGCACCGTATTGCATTGTGGGAGCTCCCCTGCTGTTGGTCCCTGGAGTGTTGTGATGTGCGCTCTTCAAAAGGCCTCATGTCAGTGCCGCTGCCTCATTTAGAAGTCAGGCTCCACCCCCCCATTTACATCTCCCCAAGTCTAACAGGACCAGCCATATGTCGTCAAGACAACAACAAAAAAGAAACACAAGACAATGGTGACGAATAAATTGGCACACTACCCATCCCCACCTTTCCTTTTTTTTTGCATGTCAAAAAAAAATGACATCTGAAGAAGATGAAGGGAGAAGACAGAGGAGGAAGGGAAGGAAAGAAGGAGAAAGAGATGTAGCAGGGTTTTGAGAATTGCCGGTAGGCAGCAAATTCCATCACTCCCTCTATCCAAACAAAACAAGCAGGAGAATTGTCCGTGTTGAGGAAATATTCAGGCATGATGATGTGAAGAGAGCAGCATTCAGTAGTGATGCTTTCCTTCAGAAAGTCTTCACACCACTTGACTTTTTACACATTCTGTTGTGTTACATGAATTTAAAATTGATTAAATAACGTTTTTTTGTCAATGGATTAAATAGAGATTTTTTGTCACTGGCTTACACACAACACTCCATAATGTCAAAGTGTAATTGTTTTTAGAAATTTTTACAAATTAATTTAAAATGAAAAACTGAAATGTCTTCAGTCGCTAAGTATTCAACCCCTTTGTTATGGCAAGTCTAAATAAGTTGCATGGACTCACTCTGAGCACAATAATAGTGTTTAACATGATTTTCTAATGACTACCTCATCTCTGTACCCCACACATACAAGTCACATAATAACCCCGCACATAATTGTATGTGTGAGGTACAGAGATGAGGTAGTCAGTCAAAAATCATGTTAAGTACTATTATTGAACACAGAGTGTTCTGTGACTCGGTAGGCACATGTTTACTCCTGAATTTATTTAGGTTTGCCATAACAAAGGTGTTCAATACTTATTGACTCAAGACATTTCAGCTTTTAATTTTTAACTCATTTGTCAAAATAAAAAACATAAGTCCACTTTCACATTATGGGTAATTGAGTGTAAGCAAGAGACAGAAAATCCCATTTTAATCCCTTTTAAATGAAGGCTGTAACAACAAAATGTGGAAAAAGTCAAGGGGTTTGAATACTTTCTGAAGGCACTTTATTTAACTGGAGAGAAAGCATATAGAAACAGGTTGATCCATTCACAGAGGTTAAGATGCTAATTTACCATGTCATAGTTAATACTACAGTATACAGCCATCTTTCTCTTTCTCTCACCTTCTCTCTGTCTTTCTCTCTCTATCCCCCCTAGTGTTGTCAAGATATCAGAATGTTGATATTGATATTGATAGCAAGTTTAGTATCAAGATACTCAATACCAAAACAAAAACGATACCAAAAGAATACCCCCCCCAAAAAGAAGGCGTATTTGCCAAAGTCACAAAATGGCACTTGTTCCAGACAGACACACTCAGTTACTGCTCTGTTCAATTGTTGGGCATCTTTTGAGTTTAATATCATTACATTTAAAGACAGCCTTGTACGCATTAATGAATCAATTATACAATCATACAATCAATGGGACTTTTTTTTTAACCAATATAACTACAAAAAAAACACAGAATTTGTGTCTATGAAATCTAGTGGAAACCAGACGGGAAGCGAGGGAGATGAAGAAGTGAATGAGTTTTTGGTGGCGAGGGAGACAAAGTGAATTAATATAGTTTTTGGGGACAATCAGTTTAGAAATCTGCATTTTACGGTTTGCATATGATCACAACAAAGTACTAGGGTAGAGAATTCAGCTGTAGCCCAAGCTAGCAAGGAAAGTTTCCCTACAATTAAAGCTGGAAGCTACCGGTATCGTCTTGCATTGTAAGTGTTCTAGCCTATATGGACATTGTTTTGCGAACAGTAATTAACCATTTCTACATGCCGTGTTGCATTATTCAAGCATGTTAACTTCTGTGCATCATGAGTGGGGCGCTAATGCAGCCCAGACAGCTCTAGCAATGAGTGAGTAAGTGGAGCAGGTACTTTGCTCTTCACGCTATAAAGGGCCTGCACTGATAGACAGACTTGATCCTCTCAATCACGTGAAACACATTTGACAAAAGTATCAAACGTATCAAATAATTCTAGTTCAGAAGCATTTTTTCCCCCTTGTTTTTCTTCTTCAATAGCCATCCTTCAGCCCCAGTACAGGGATGTCACACCATTATACAGCCCTGCTGGCCTTGGAGCACAGCAGCGAATAAAAATGCTCATTACGGAATGATTTCAGTTTTCGCAATGAGTCAATTTGCAATAATTACTGCGGCCGGCACTAATAAAATAAAATAAATCTACAAAACGCGAAGGTCAACTACCAGTTAGGAGTGTTCATTTTCATCTCAATGTATTCATCCTCGCCTGGCTAATGGCCCAATTTTCTCCCCTCGCTCCTCAATAAATATTGCTGGAATTACAGGTTAAATAGCTAAATTAAATCACGGCTATTATGGTAGGCTGCAGTGCACCCACTTGGCTCGGTTGCATGGAGCTGAGAGAGGGAGGGAGAAATGGAGCTGAGGGAGGCGGACGGGGGCTAATCTCTCCATGTACAATTACTGGGGAAGTGCCAATAGCCAGACAGTCTACGATTAATGTCACGAGTGCCGAGGCCATCAAATTATTACATGTATTCTTTCACCAGGCCTTCAGCATGGAAGAAAGACATGTAGAGACAGGCCAGTGTTTTTACTAGACCAACCAGGCTATATTAAGGAGGGAGGGAGGGAAGGAAGGAAGGAAGGAAGGAAGGAAGGAAGGAAGGAAGGAAGGAAGGAAGGAAGGAAGGAAGGAAGGAAGGAAGGAAGGAAGGAAGGAAGGAAGGAAGGAAGGAAGGAAGGAAGGAAGGAAGGAAGGAAGGAAGGAAGGAAGGAAGGAAGGAAGGAAGGAAGGAAGGAAGGAAGGAAGGAAGGAAGGAAGGAAGGAAGGAAGGAAGGAAGGAAGGAAGGAAGACACTATTTCTGTTATGCAGTCAACTTTCACACTTAAGTGTACAGAGAACTGTAAGTGCTGTATGTGCTCCAAGGATCACCTGACTCTCATTAGCAACCTCATGCTTAGTTCAAATCACTTGCTTTTCATCCCAGAGATCAACCAAGTGTGTGTGTGTGTGCGTGTGCGTGTGCGTGTGCGTGTGCGTGTGTGTGTGTGTGTGTGTGAGAGAGAGATAGAGATAGAGAGAAAGAGAGGTTGGGGTGGTGGGGGTGATAGGTCACAAGGGAAGGTAAATCCCACTTCAAACCTGTCCGTCCTGTTAACCAGGGTTTAAAGAGATAACCTAGGGATCTCTTTGCTGTTCTAGCCTTGCTCTTTTAAGCCAGCCACTGCCCTTTGAACACTAACGTGCTTCAATTATTAAGGCTCCAGATTAAATTCATCTCCTTTACCTTCACTCCTTACTATGCCCTATGTTTCTTCTTTCACCTTCTATCTATTTCTCCCCCTCTCTTTCTATCTATATACTGTACCCCTCTCTTTCTATCTATATACTGTACCCCTCTCTTTCTATCTATATACTGTACCTCTCTCTTTCTATCTATATACTGTACCCCTCTCTTTCTATCTATATACTGTACCTCTCTCTTTCTATCTATATACTGTACCTCTCTCTATCTATATACTGTACCCCTCTCTCTCTATCTATATACTGTACCTCTATCTTTCTATCTATATACTGTACCCCTCTCTTTCTATCTATATACTGTACCTCTCTCTTTCTATCTATATGCTGTACCCCTCTCTATCTATATACTGTACCCCTCTCTTTCTATCTATATACTGTACCTCTCTCTATCTATATACTGTACCTCTCTGTATCTATATACTGTACCTCTCTCTTTCTATCTATATACTGTACCCCTCTCTTTCTATCTATATACTGTACCTCTCTCTTTCTATCTATATACTGTACCCCTCTCTATCTATATACTGTACCTCTCTCTTTCTATCTATATACTGTACCCCTCTCTATCTATATACTGTACTTCTCTCTATCTATATACTGTACCCCTCTCTATCTATATACTGTACCTCTCTCTTTCTATCTATATACTGTACCCCTCTCTTTCTATCTATATACTGTACCCCTCTCTTTCTATCTATATACTGTACCTCTCTCTATCTATCTATATACTGTACCCCTCTCTTTCTATCTATATACTGTACCCCTCTCTTTCTATCTATATACTGTACCCCTCTCTTTCTATCTATATACTGTACCCCTCTCTTTCAATCTATATACTGTACCTCTCTCTTTCTATATATATACTGTACCTCTCTCTTTCTATCTATATACTGTACCTCTCTCTTTCTATCTATATACTGTACCTCTCTCTTTCTATCTATATACTGTACCCCTCTCTTTCTATCTATATACTGTACCTCTCTCTTTCTATCTATATACTGTACCCCTCTCTTTCTATCTATATACTGTACCTCTCTCTTTCTATCTATATACTGTACCCCTCTCTTTCTATCTATATACTGTACCTCTCTCTTTCTATCTATATACTGTACCCCTCTCTATCTATATACTGTACCCCTCTCTTTCTATCTATATACTGTACCCCTCTCTATCTATATACTGTACCTCTCTCTTTCTATCTATATACTGTACCCCTCTCTTTCTATCTATATACTGTACCTCTCTCTATCTATATACTGTACCTCTCTCTTTCTATCTATATACTGTACCCCTCTCTTTCTATCTATATACTGTACCTCTCTCTTTCTATCTATATACTGTACCTCTCTCTTTCTATCTATATACTGTACCTCTCTCTTTCTATCTATATACTGTACCTCTCTCTTTCTATCTATATACTGTACCCCTCTCTTTCTATCTATATACTGTACCCCTCTCTTTCTATCTATATACTGTACCTCTCTCTATCTATATACTGTACCCCTCTCTTTCTATATACTGTACCCCTCTCTTTCTATATATATACTGTACCTCTCTCTATCTATATACTGTACCTCTCTCTTTCTATCTATATACTGTACCCCTCTCTTTTTATCTATATACTGTACCTCTCTCTTTCTATCTATATACTGTACCTCTCTCTTTCTATCTATATACTGTACCTCTCTCTTTCTATCTATATACTGTACCTCTCTCTTTCTATCTATATACTGTACCTCTCTCTTTCTATCTATATACTGTATCCCTCTCTTTCTATCTATATACTGTACCTCTCTCTTTCTATCTATATACTGTACCCCTCTCTTTCTATATACTGTACCCCTCTCTTTCTATCTATATACTGTACCCCTCTCTTTCTATCTATATACTGTACCTCTCTCTATCTATATACTGTACCTCTCTCTATCTATATACTGTACCCCTCTCTTTCTATCTATATACTGTACCCCTCTCTTTCTATCTATATACTGTACCTCTCTCTATCTATATACTGTACCCCTCTCTTTCTATCTATATACTGTACCTCTCTCTTTCTATCTATATACTGTACCCCTCTCTTTCTATCTATATACTGTACCTCTCTCTCTCTATCTATATACTGTACCTCTCTCTCTCTATCTATATACTGTACTTCTCTCTATCTATATACTGTACCTCTCTCTATCTATCTATATACTGTAGCCCTCTCTTTCTATCTATATACTGTACCTCGCTCTATCTATCTATCTATATACTGTACCCCTCTCTTTCTATCTATATACTGTACCTCTCTCTTTCTATCTATATACTGTACCCCATTCTTTCTATCTATATACTGTACCTCTCTCTTTCTATCTATATACTGTACCTCTCTCTCTCTATCTATATACTGTACCCCTCTCTTTCAATCTATATACTGTACCTCTCTCTTTCTATCTATATACTGTACCCCTCTCTATCTATATACTGTACCTCTCTCTATCTATATACTGTACCTCTCTCTTTCTATCTATATACTGTACCCCTCTCTTTCTATCTATATACTGTACCTCTCTCTATCTATATACTGTACCTCTCTCTTTCAATCTATATACTGTACCCTCTCTTTCAATATATATACTGTACCTCTCTCTATCTATATACTGTACCTCTCTCTTTCAATCTATATACTGTATCCCTCTCTTTCAATCTATATACTGTACCCCTCTCTTTCTATCTATATACTGTACCCCTCTCTTTCTATCTATATACTGTACCTCTATCTATATACTGTACCTCTCTCTTTCAATCTATATACTGTACCTCTCTCTTCTCCTCCTCTCCTCCTCTCTCTCCCCCCTCTCTCTCCTCCCTCTCTCCCTCTCTTTCTCTCTCTCTCTGTCCTCCTTCTTTCTCTACCTTCCCCTCTCCGTCTCACTTCTCTTCCTCCTCTATAGCTTTCATTCCACAGAGGTACCTTAATCGCAGCACGGCAGCCTAAGGAAACACCAAAGAACTGGTAACCACATCAATAGACTGACTATGGTATTATCCTCAGCCAACCAAAGACTGCGTAAGCCCTTTCTCATTTACATACAGGAAGCTGAGCCGTCATAGCCCTAAGAGCCAGCCATGCCCAAGTGTGTGTGTATGTGTGTGTGTGCGTGTGTGCGTGCGTGCGTGCGTGCGAACCCCCTCCTCCTCCTCCTCTGGAAGGAAGGAAGGAGTCAATGTCACCACTCACTCATTTGCATGTAGAACAAAGATGACACAGGGCTGGGGGTGCGAGGTGGGGCCTCCCAGCCGTCCGCTGAACTTGTCCAATGTTTCCTGACATTTGTTGCATTATTAAGCCCTGGGCTTTATTACCATGCCTATAATCTAGAGAGGTCTCCGAGCCCCTGGTTCCTCACCTTGAATCACTAATATATTGTTTATGATGATCATAGCAAATCGCATAGAGGCAACAATTACATGCAAATTTCGAGGGGGGGGGGGGGTACAGACACCCATTCAGAACAGTTACCTAGGATGTTAAACATATGCGGTAGGTATGGCCGATTAATTAGGGCCGATTTCAAGTTTTCATAACAATCGGTATTCTGCATTTTTGGATGCCGATTATGGCCGATTACATTGAAATCCACGAGGAGACTGTGTGGCAGGCTGACCACCTGTTACGCGAGTGCAGCAAGGAGCCAAGGTAAGTTGCTAGCTAGCATTAAACTTATCTTATAAAAAACAATCAATCTTAACATAATCACTAGTTAACTACACATGGTTGATGATATTACTCGTTTATCTAGCTTGTCCTGCGTTGCATATAATCAATGCAGTGCCTGTTAATGTATCATCAAATCACAGCCTACTTCAACTTCGCCAAACGGGTGATGATTTAACGAAAGCGCATTTGCGAAAAAAGCACAATCATTGCAC
The DNA here is from genome assembly GCF_045679555.1 of Salvelinus alpinus. Taxonomy (NCBI): domain Eukaryota; kingdom Metazoa; phylum Chordata; class Actinopteri; order Salmoniformes; family Salmonidae; genus Salvelinus; species Salvelinus alpinus. The sequence goes on from NC_092119.1 coordinate 17,565,304, forward strand.
CAATGTACCATCATGAATGCCTATCTTAAAATCAATACACAAGTATATATTTTTAAACCTACATATTTAGTTAATAGAAATTCATGTTAGCAGGCAACATTAACTAGGGAAATTGTGTCACTTCTCTTGCGTTCAGTGCAAGCAGAGTGAGGGTATATATATGCAGCAGTTTGGGCCGCCTGGCTCGTTGCGAACTGTGTGAAGACCATTTCTTCCTAACAAAGACCGTAATTAATTTGCCAGAATTCTACATAATTACATAACATTGAAGGTTGTGCAATGTAACAGCAATATTTAGACTTAGGGTGCCACCCGTTCGATAAAATACAGAACAGTTCCGTATTTCACTGAAAGATTAAACGTTTTGTTTTCGAAATGATAGTTTCCGGATTTGACCATATTAATGACCTAAGGCTCGTATTTCTGTGTGTTTATTATATTATAATTAAGTCTATGATTTGATAGAGCAGTCTGATTCAGCAGTGGTAGTCGGGCAGCAGGCTCATAAGCATTCATTCAAACAGCACTTTCCTGCATTTGCCAGCAGCTCTTAGCAATGCTTGAAGCACAGCGCTGTTTATGACTTCAAGCCTATCAACTCCTGAGATTAGGCTGGCTATACTATAAGAACATCCAATAGTCAAAGGTATATGAAATACAAATGGTAGAGAGAGAAATAGTCCTATAATTCCTATAATAACTACAACCTAAAACTTCTTATCTGGGAATATTGAAGACTCATGTTAAAAGGAACCACGAGCTTTAATATGTTCTCATGTTCTGAGCAAGGAACATAAACATTCGCTTTTTTACATGGCACATATTGCACTTTTACTATCTTCTCCAACACTGTGTTTTTGCATTATTTAAACCAAATTGAACATGTTTCATTATTTATTTGAGACTAAATATATTTTATTTATGTATTATATTAAGTTAAAATAAAAATATTAATTGTTCATTGAGTATTGTTGTAATTGTCATTACTACAAATATATATATAAAAATCGGGCGATCTCTATTATGTATGTTTGTTTATTCCATGTGTAACTCTGTGTTGTTGTATGTGTTGAACTGCTTTGCTTTATCTTGGCCAGGTCGCAATTGTAAATGAGAACGTGTTCTCAACTTGCCTACCTGGTTAAATAAAGGTGAAATAAAACCAAAAATATTATGTATGTACATACTACTGTACATACATACTGTACATACATACTGTACATACATACTGTACTGTATGTACAGTAGTATGTATGTACAGTATATATGTACAGTAGTATGCACAGTTGTATGTATGTACAGTATGTATGTACAGTATTATGTAAAGTATGTATGTACAGTAGTATGTATGTATGGTATGTATGTACAGTATTATGTATGTGTAGTATGTATGCACAGTAGTATGTACAGTATTATGTATGTACAGTTTGTATTCACAGTAGTACGAACAGTATTATGTATGTACAGTAGTATGCACAATATTCTGTATGTACAGTATGTATGTACAGTATTATGTAAAGTATATATGTGCAGTATTATGTGCAGTATTATGTACAGTCTTATGTATGCGCATTATGTATGTACAGTATGTACGTATGTATGTACAGTATTATGTATGTACAGTATTAGGGACAGTATTATGTATGTACAGTATGTATGCAGAGTATTATTTATGTACATTATTATAGTATGTATGCACAGTATGTATGTATATACAGTATTATGTATGCACGGTATGTATGTATGTACAGTATGTATGTACAGTAGTATGAATTACAATAGTATGTATGTACAGTATGTATGTACATTATGCGTGTAAGTGCATTATGTATGTCAGAACAGTATGTATGTACAATAATATGTATGTAAAGTATGTATGTACATTAGGTATGTGTGTACAGTAGTATGTATGTACAGTATGCATGTATGTACAGTATGTATGTACAGTATTATGTATGTACAGTATGTACGTATGTATGTATGTATATACGTATGTACAGTACAGTATGTATGTACAGTGGTATGTATGTGAAGTACGTATGTACAGTATGTATGTGTGGTATGTATGTGTGTACAGTAGTATGTATGTACAGTAGTATGTATGTAAAGGATGTATGTACAGTAATTTGTGTGTACAGTAGAATGTATGTAATGTATGTATGTACAGTATACATGTAAGCACATTATGTATGTGTGAACAGTATGTATGTACAATAATATGTATGTAAAGTATGTATGTACAGTATGTATGCGTGTACAGTAGTATGTATGTAAAGCAAGTATGTACAGTATGTATGTACAGTATGCATGTATGTACAGTATGTATGCACAGTAGTATGTATGTACAGTATTATGTCTGTACAGTACGTATGTATGTATGTATGTATGTATGTATGTATGTATGTATGTATGTATGTATGTATGTACAGTACAGTATGTATGTACAGTGGTATGTATGTGAAGTATGTGTGTACAGTAGTATGTATGTACAGTAGTATGTATGTAAAGTATACATGTACTGTATTTTGTGTGTACAGTAGTATGTACTGTATTTTGTGTGTACAGTAGAATGTATGTAATGTATGTATGTATGCACAGTATTATGTATGTACAATGGTATGCATGTACCGTATTATGTATGTACATTATTATGTATGCACAATATTATGTATGTACAGTATGTATGTACAGTAGTATGTATGTACAGTAGTATGTATGTACAATATTATGTATGTACAGTATGCATGTAAGTACATTACGTATGTATGTACATTATGTATGTACAGTAGCATGTATGTAAAGTATGTTTGTACATTATGAATGTGTGTACAGTAGTATGTTTGTAAAGTATGTATGTACAGTATGTATGTACAGTATGTATGTACAGCAGTATGTATGTAACGTACGTATGTATAGTATGTATGTATGCACATTATGTATGTATGCACAGTAGTATGTATGTACAGTATTATGCATGTACAATACGTGTGTACAGTATTGTATGTACAGTATTATGTATATACAGTATGTATGTATGTACGTATGTATGTACATTATGTATGTATGCACAGTATGTATGTATGTACAGTAATATGTATGTACAGTATTATGCATGTACAATATGTGTGTACATTATTGTATGTACAGTAGTATGTATGCACAGTAGTGTGTATGTACAGTATTATGTCTGTACAGTATGTATGTATGTACGTATGTATGTACAGTATGTATGTGTGTACAGTAGTATGTATGTACAGTAGTATGTATGTAAAGTATGTATGTACAGTATTTATGTGTGTACAGTAGAATGTATGTAATGTATGTATGTATGTATGTACAGCATGTATGTATGTACAGTATGTATGTATGTATGTATGTATGTATGTGTGTACAGTATTATGTATGTACAGTATGTATGTACAGTACATACAATATGTACAGTATGTATGTACATTATGTACGTATGTACGGCCTAATCCTAAATGTAATACATTTGTTCCTGTATTTACTGTCACGGTACAGGGTTACAATTAAGGTTAGAAGTATGGTTATGGGTAAGGTTAGGGGTTAGGTTAAGGGTTAGGGGTTAAGGGTAGAGTACGGGTTGGGTTTAGGGAAAATATGATATTGAATAGAGTTAGAGAGAGAGAGAGAGAGAGAGAGAAAGACAGCATTTATGCATGTGAGAAAGAGAAATAAAGAGAAAAGGGAGGGAGGGAGGGAGGGAGGGAGGGAGGGAGGGAGGGAGGGAGGGAGGGAGGGAGGGCTGTTCGTCCTCTCAGCAGCGTCAAGGGGAGCAGGGAATCATGGGTGATTTACGAAGTGTAAATGAGGCGGAGGAATCTACCAGCAGCTGTTTTTTACTGCCTGTTTGACACACTCATCTCTCTCTCCGTCCAGAGACTAGGATGGACATACAGAGAGAGAGAGAGACTCACACACAGACACACACTCACTCCCACAGTAGACATCTGCTTCCTATTCTCTAACCCAGACCAGACTAGACCAGCTAAATCCTCCTGTGGACAGCTTCGCTTCAAGGGGATCAACGCACTCTGCACTCACACACCCCTCCTATTCATCCCTTGCTTTGTCTATTGCACTCTCCCTTCTCCCCCTCTCTCCCTTCTCCCCCTCTCTCCCTTCTAAACCCTCTCTCCCCTCTCCCCCTCTCTCACTTCTAACCCCTCTCTCCCTTCTAACCCCTCTCTCCCTTCTCCTCCTCTCTCCCTTCTAAACCCTCTCTCCCTTCTAAACCCTCTCTCCCTTCTCCTCCTCTCTCCCTTCTAAACCCTCTCTCCCTTCTAAACCCTCTCTCCCTTCTAAAGCCTCTCTCCCTTCTAAAGCCTCTCTCCCTTCTAAACCCTCTCTCCCTTCTCCCCCTCTCTCCCTTCTAACCCCTCTCTCCCTTCTCCTCCTCTCTTCCTTCTAAACCCTCTCTCCCTTCTAACCGCTCTCTCCCTTCTAACCCCTCTCTCCCTTCTAAAGCCTCTCTCCCTTCTCCTCCTCTCTCCCTTCTAAACCCTCTCTCCCTTCTAACCCCTCTCTCCCTTCTCCTCCTCTCTCCCTTCTAAACCCTCTCTCCCTTCTAACCCCTCTCTCCCTTCTCCTCCTCTCTCCCTTCTAACCCCTCTCTCCCTTCTAAACCCTCTCTCCCTTCTCCTCCTCTCTCCCTTCTAACCCCTCTCTCCCTTCTAAACGCTCTCTCCGTTCTAAACCCTCTCTCCCTTCTAACCCCTCTCTCCCTTCTAACCCCTCTCTCCCTTCTCCTCCTCTCTCCCTTCTAAACCCTCTCTCCCTTCTAACCCCTCTCTCCCTTCTCCTCCTCTCTTCCTTCTAAACCCTCTCTCCCTTCTAACCCCTCTCTCCCTTCTCCTCCTCTCTTCCTTCTAAACCCTCTCTCCCTTCTAACCCCTCTCTCCCTTCTAACCCCTCTCTCCCTTCTAAACCCTCTCTCCCTTCTAACCCCTCTCTCCCTTCTAACCCCTCTCTCCCTTCTAAACCCTCTCTCCCTTCTAACCCCTCTCTCCCTTCTAACCTCTCTCTCCCTTCTAAACGCTCTCTCCCTTCTAAACCCTCTCTCCCTTCTAAACCCTCTCTCCCTTCTAACCCCTCTCTCCCTTCTAACCCCTCTCTCCCTTCTAAACCCTCTCTCCCTTCTAACCCCTCTCTCCCTTCTAACCTCTCTCTCCCTTCTAAACGCTCTCTCCCTTCTAAACCCTCTCTCCCTTCTAAACCCTCTCTTCCTTCTAACCCCTCTCTCCCTTCTAAAGGCTCTCTCCGTTCTAACCCCTCTCTCCCTTCTAACCCCTCTCTCCCTTCTCCTCCTCTCTTCCTTCTAAACCCTCTCTCCCTTCTAACCCCTCTCTCCCTTCTCCTCCTCTCTTCCTTCTAACCCCTCTCTCCCTTCTAACCCCTCTCTCCCTTCTAACCCCTCTCTCCCTTCTAAACCCTCCCTCCCTTCTAACCCCTTTCTCCCTTCTAACCCCTCTCTCCCTTCTAAACGCTCTCTCCGTTCTAAACCCTCTCTCCCTTCTCCTTCTCTCTCCCTTCTAAACCCTCTCTCCCTTCTAAACCCTCTCTCCCTTCTTCCCCTCTCGATGTAGTTGGATACCCCTCCTATTCACCTCTCGTTCTATCTCTATTCTGTGAAAGGAGTAGTACACAGCGTTGTACGAGATCTTCAGTTTCTTCGTTGTACGAGATCTTCAGTTTCTTGGCAATTTCTCGCATGGAATAGCCTTCGTTTCTCAGAACAAGAATAGACTGACGAGTTTCAGAAGAAAGTGCTTTGTTTCTGGCCATTTTGAGCTTGAAATCGAACTCACCAAATGCTGATGCTCCAGATACTGAACTAGTCTAAAGAAGGGCAGTTTTATTGCTTCTTTAATCAGGACCACAGTTTTCAGCTGTGCTAACATAATTGCAAAAGGGTTTTCTAATAACCTCTCTCTCTCTCTCTCTCTCTCTCTCTCTCTCTCTCTCTCTCTCTCTCTCTCTCTCTCTCTCTCCTCTCCTCTCCTCTCCTCTCCTCTCCTCTCCTCTTTCATCGAGTACTTTTATAGTATGGGGACAGACGGACGGACGTGTGTGAAGTTGTACTGTAAAACCAGTCTATTTTTGTTTGTTTCAGTGAAGTGGTTTGAGTGTGTTAAGATCTTAATATCACTACATGGGCTTTCTGAATTGGGTGTAATGTCTCTACAAAAATTAAATAGAGGACCACACAAAAACTTTAATTAAAAAAGCTAATTTAAGAAAATCAAAAAAGATATAACAATATCCCCTGCTAACTTAATTTGAGCACAGTAGCTCGGCACCCTACAAAACATCTAGCCATGCTGTAAATAAATGTAGAGTAATGTAGCTGTTGGTTAACTGAATGTAGACTACATTACATTCCCACAGAAACAAATGATTCCCTGGGAAGCCCAGTCAGACGTCTACACAGCTAGCCTCACCGCAGAAGCTTGTGGCTTCAAACCAAAACGTGCTTTGCACTACTATAGGCAACACTGAAACTCAGCTCCTGTAACATTGTACCGTTAAAACATTAACCATACGGAGCTGCTCTATTTCATGTCATGTCACAATTGACAAGAGGTCTACAGTATGTGCCTGTCAAAGACAATCCATTCTCTCACTTTCTCTGACAAAGTGACAAAGACACCCTTCGCTTTTTCTGTATTTATTTTTATTTTTTTACACATGACATCCTCACGTCCCAGAGTGCATTGCAGTGGCTGGTCCCCATCTCCTCATGTGAGATTAGTTGAATAAAGGATGAACAGGGTCGGGAAGACAGGAGGAGGAAGGGTAGGGGGAAGAGAAGTTAGAGGGGGGTCTGCCCTGGCATTATTTCTTATGAATTTTAAACTAACACTGAGCAGCTTAGCGAAATCAGAATGAATGAAATTCATTAGCTGAGCCTGGTGACAGTAAGTAACGTGGCGGAAGGCTGAGGCTGAGGCTGGAGCAGGCAGTGGTATTAAAGCCATACACTTCAATAAAGGGCTGTCACTCCAACCTTGGCCTGGAGCAAAAGAGGGAAGAGAGGAAGAGAGGAGAGGAGGAGGGGGTGTCATGACAGGTTGGACACCTGAAGGCCTAAAGTCACAGAGGAGGAGGAGGAGGAGGGAGAGAGGAAAGAGGGACTTCTCCTCCCTCTCCTGTCATATGCTACACTGTGGAAGGGTGGGTGACCTACTGCTAACCATAGCACAATGCAAAGTACTCTAAGGGCTCACAATAGGCCCTATATAAATGAGTTGTTCTAATTGTAGAAGCAACATAAACGTAGTACCAATGTTATAGTAGATGGGACCTGTGCCTGGGGCCTTGGACCTGTGGCCTGAGACCTGTGCCTGTGGCCTGGGACCTGTGCCTGTGGCCTAGGACCTGTGGCCTGGGACCTGTGCCTGTGGCCTGGGACATGTGCCTGTGGCCTGGGACATGTGCCTGTGACCTGTGTATGTGGCCTGGGACCTGTGTCTGTGGCCTGGGACCTGTGTCTGTGGCCTGGGACCTGTGCATGTGTCCTGGGACATGTGCCTGTGGCCTGGGACATGTGCCTGTGACCTGTGTATGTGGCCTGGGACCTGTGTCTGTGGCCTGGGACCTGTGCCTGTGGCCTGGGACCTGTGCATGTGGCCTGGGACCTGTGTATGTGGCCTGGGACCTGTGCCTGTGGCCTGGGACCTGGGACCTGTGTCTGTGGCCTGGGACATGTGTCTGTGGCCTGGGACCTGTGCATGTGGCCTGGGACCTGTGTATGTGGCCTGGGACCTGTGCCTGTGGCCTGGGACCTGGGACCTGTGTCTGTGGCCTGGGACATGTGTCTGTGGCCTGGGACCTGTGTCTGTGGACCTGTGTATGTGGCCTGGGACCTGTGTCTGTGGCCTGGGACCTGTGTATGTGGCCTGGGACCTGTGTCTGTGACCTGGGACCTGTGTCTGTGGCCTGGGACCTGTGTCTGTGGCCTGGGACCTGTGTCTGTGGCCTGGGACCTGTGCCTGTGGCCTGGGACCTGGGACCTGTGTCTGTGGCCTGGGACCTGTGTCTGTGGCCTGGGACCTGTGCCTGTGGCCTGGGACCTGGGACCTGTGTCTGTGGCCTGGGACCTGTGTCTGTGGCCTGGGACCTGTGTCTGTGGCCTAGGACCTGTGGCCTGGGACCTGTGCCTGTGGCCTGGGACATGTGCCTGTGGCCTGGGACATGTGCCTGTGACCTGTGTATGTGGCCTGGGACCTGTGTCTGTGGCCTGGGACCTGTGCCTGTGGCCTGGGACCTGTGCATGTGGCCTGGGACCTGTGTATGTGGCCTGGGACCTGTGCCTGTGGCCTGGGACCTGGGACCTGTGTCTGTGGCCTGGGACATGTGTCTGTGGCCTGGGACCTGTGCATGTGGCCTGGGACCTGTGTATGTGGCCTGGGACCTGTGCCTGTGGCCTGGGACCTGGGACCTGTGTCTGTGGCCTGGGACATGTGTCTGTGGCCTGGGACCTGTGTCTGTGGACCTGTGTATGTGGCCTGGGACCTGTGTCTGTGGCCTGGGACCTGTGTATGTGGCCTGGGACCTGTGTCTGTGGCCTGGGACCTGTGTCTGTGGCCTGGGACCTGTGTCTGTGGCCTGGGACCTGTGTCTGTGGCCTGGGACCTGTGCCCTGGGACCTGGGACCTGTGTCTGTGGCCTGGGACCTGTGTCTGTGGCCTGGGACCTGTGCCTGTGGCCTGGGACCTGGGACCTGTGTCTGTGGCCTGGGACCTGTGTCTGTGGCCTGGGACCTGTGTCTGTGGCCTGGGACCTGTGCCTGTGGCCTGGGACCTGGGACCTGTGTCTGTGGCCTGGGACCTGTGTATGTGGCCTGGGACCTGTGTCTGTGGCCTGGGACCTGTGTCTGTGGCCTGGGACCTGTGCCTGTGGCCTGGGACCTGTGACTGTGGCCTGGGACCTGTGACTGTGGCCTGGGACCTGTGCCTGTGGCCTGGGACCTGTGTCTGTGGACTGGGACCTGAGACCTGTGTCTGTGGCCTGGGACCTGGGACCTGAGACCTGTGTCTGTGGCCTGGGACATGTGTCTGTGCCTGTGGCCTGGGACCTGTGTCTGTGGCCTGGGACCTGTGTCTGTGGCCTGGGACCTGTGTCCTGGGACCTGTGTCTGTGGTCTGGGACCTGTGTCGGTGCCTGTGGCCTGGGACCTGTGTCTGTGTCCTGGTAACAAATTAGATGGACTAACGGAGAGAGGGCCAGAACGCTAATCCCACTCGGGGTCCTGAGCAGACCTCATGAGGTGGGCGAGAAGACAAAGTGGGGGTACAGGAATGGGCCCCGTGGGGGTGTAATCCCCCCCACCCCGAACCTTGGTGCCATAATCCTGCCACACACAAGAAGGAAAGTGGGTACATGGAGCAGGGAGGGAGGGTGGGAATCCCAGGAGACAAATGCAACCAACATAGCCCACCTGGGTGTGTTGCCTGGTAAAGAGGCTGGAGGAAATGTGTGTTAGATAAAATGTAATTATTAAACTAAACAGTGTTGTTGGGACCTCTTGTTGAGTTTGGGTGTGAATTTGATATTTTATGTGTATGCACTGTGCTGCAATTGTAATGGTTAGATTTTGAAGTGAAATTGAAATATGATGGAATCTCTCTAACCTAAAAATATGTTTTGCTCTATCTATCATCAAAATATATAAGATTTAATAAAAAGATTGTTTGAGAATATATGTATTTTTTGTCTATCTGTAAGCACAGTGTCGAAGCAGCCATAGCCATCGTGCCATAAACCTGATTTGTACTGGAGCACAATCCAACAGATTTTTGGACAGTCTCTTTTGTCCGTCCCCCTGCGCCAAACCACCCCTTTAGGAAGACTGTCGGCCAAGTCTCCTGGAACACACACACATACACTGCGGGCCCTTTCCTAGACTGTGATGTAACAGTGTACCTCTCTGAGTAAGATGTATTACACTGTAGACTGACAGAGAGAGAGAGAGCATTCCTCCACAGGAAGACAACATTCCTTATTTTCTTTACGATAGCCACTCGACTTTGGATTACACTTCCAATAAATTATTCAGGAATCATTTTTATACAAATTAAAATGGCTTCATGTACACTACCATTCAAAAGTTGGGGATCACTTGGAAATGTCATTGTTTTTGAAAGAAAAGCAAATTTCTTGTCCATTAAAATAACATTTGTGGGTTCGATTACAGGCTCAAAATGGCCAGAAACAAATAACTTTCTTCTGAAATTCGTCAGTCTATTCTTGTTCTGAGAAATGAAGGCTATTCCGTGCGAAAAATTGCCAAGAAACTGAATATCTCATACAGCGCTGTGTTGTATAAGATCAGAACAGCACAAACTGGCTCTAACCAGAAAACAAAGAGGAGTGGGATGCCCCGGGGCACAACTGAGCAAGAGGACAAGTACATTAGAGAGTCTAGTTTGAGAAACAGATGCGTCACAAGTCCTTAATTTCTCAGAACAAGAATAGACTGATGAGTTTCAGAAGAAAGTTATTTGTTTATGGCCATTTTGAGCTTGAAATCGAACACACAAATGCTGATGCTCCAGATACTCAACTAGTCTAAAGAAGGCCAGTTTTATTGCTTCTTTAATCAGAACAACAGTTTTCATAACCATAATTGCAAAAGGGTTTCTAATGATCAATTAGCCTTTTTAAAATGATACACTTGGATTAGCTAATGCAACATGCCATTGGAACACAGGAATGATGGTTGCTGATAATGGGCCTCTGTACGCCTATGTAGATATTCCATAAAAAATCAGCCGCTTCCAGCTACAATTGTCATTTACAACATTAACAATGTCTACACTGTATTTCTGATGAATTTGATGTTATTTTAATGGACAAAAAAATTTGCTTTCCTTTCAAAAACAAGGACATTTCTAAGTGACCCTAAACTTTTGAACGGTAGTGTAAATGTTATTTTTTTTAAAAGGGCTGCCTATATGAGCCTTTCCTGTCCCTTCTGTCCAAACCTAGCGTGTTGCTTCACTGACCACTCTCAGTGTCTCCATACACCACCATGTGAAACAAATTAGGTGGCGAGAGACACTACTCAGATGAGGAACAGGGGGAAAAATGTTCTGGCACGCTTATTTGCGCGGTAGTCTTTGGAAATACGATACGATATAGCGGCGGAATTTGAGGAAATTCAGGAGAGGAGTCTGAGTAGCAGGGGAGGAGGGGGGAACAGGGGAGGAGTCTGAGTAGCAGGGGAGGAGGGGGGAACAGGGGAGGAGTCTGAGTAGCAGGGGAGGAGGGGGGAACAGGGGAGGAGTCTGAGTAGCAGGGGAGGAGGGGGGAACAGGGGAGGAGTCTGAGTAGCAGGGGAGGAGGGGGGAACAGGGGAGGAGTCTGAGTAGCAGGGGAGGAGGGGGGAACAGGGGAGGAGTCTGAGTAGCAGGGGAGGAGGGGGAACAGGGGAGGAGTCTGAGTAGCAGGGGAGGAGGGGGGAACAGGGGAGGAGTCTGAGTAGCAGGGGAGGAGGGGGGAACAGGGGGAGGAGTCTGAGTAGCAGGGGAGGAGGGGGGAACAGGGGAGGAGTCTGAGTAGCAGGGGAGGAGGGGGGAACAGGGGGAGGAGTCTGAGTAGCAGGGGAGGAGGGGGGAACAGGGGAGGAGTCTGAGTAGCAGGGGAGGAGGGGGGAACAGGGGGAGGAGGGGGGATGGAAGGATGGTGATGTCATAGTTACAAAATAAAGCAAGTTTTCAGGTGACATTATTACTAGGACCAGGAGTTTTACCAGACCCAAAATTACATTATTACTAGGGTCAGGAGTTTTACCGGACGCCCAGGTTATATTATTACTAGGGCCAGGAGGTTTACCGAAGTTTTTCCAGAACACATACTGAGGGATTGGGTTAGAGTTTTTTTTATCCTTTGCAGGAGCTTTGGTATATAACAGAATAGGTGGGAAGAAGGGGAGGTGGATAGGAGGGGAGAAGCGGAGGAGGGTGAGTGAAGAGAATGGAGAGAGGAGCCAGGCAGGGTCAGATTGTTATGGTCAGGCTCTGTGTGTTTATATAGTGATGGCAGAAAGAAAGAGAGAGCGAGAAAGAGAGAGAGAGAGTCCGCTCTGGCCTGGGAGAGCAGATCCAGATCAGATGAGGGTTAGAGTGGGGCATGGAGGAGAGAGGGAGGAGAGGAGCATACAGGTCTGTTCCAGAGGACCTTATAAGGTTTAATCACTACAGAGGTCTCTCTTCTGACACGAGACTACCAGAGGACCAGCTATCCCAGAAACCGCCACTCAGACTGTCCCAGAGGACTGACAATGAAACAATACAACCAACACTAAACCAACAGATATGAGGGTTGCGTTCAACGTCACTACACATTTAGGAGGGTTAGATTCAATGAGAATTAAATCATTTTTTGTTAAGGCCAAGTCTACTCAATTAGACTCTGATACAAAATAATTTACAAAACAGACCAGAGCGAACATAACAAAACAGAAGAGAGCTCCGTTTGCTATCAGCAGACGTTTTCAAAGGGGTGAAAGGCTTTTTTAACAAGCACCTGTAAAAGGTAATCAGGCGTACCAAACACAGTCAGTAACAGTGCCAGACATTTTGCCTGGCCCCATCACCGGCTCCAAACGAGGGGAATTGCCTGCAATAATGGACAAATTACACAATCACCCAGTCCAGCCTGGCCATACACACCCAGTCCAGCCTGGCCATTGTTTTAGAACAACAAAATCTCTCTCTCTCTCTGTCTTTCCCTCTCTCTGTCTTTCCCTCTCTCTGTCTTTCCTCTCTCTCTGTCTTTCCCTCTCTCTCTGTCTTTCCCTCTCTCTCTGTCTTTCTCTCTCTCTCTCTCTCTCTCTCTCTCTCTCTCTCTCTCTCTCTCTCTCTCTCTCTCTCTCTCTCTCTCTCTCTCTCTCTCTCTCTCTCTCTCTCTCTCTCTCTCTCTCTCTCTCTCTCTCTCTCTCTCTCTCTCTCTCTCTCTCTCTCTCTCTCTCTCTCTCTCTCTCTCTCTCTCTCTCTCTCTCTCTCTCTCTCTCTCTCTCTCTCTCTCTCTCTCTCTCTCTCTCTCTCTCTCTCTCTCTCTCTCTCTCTCTCTCTCTCTCTCTCTCTCTCTCTCTCTCTCTCTCTCTCTCTCTCTCTCTCTCTAAAAACCCCAAAAAGCAGGGATGGAGAGAGAGTCGAGGCCAAAAAGCCAGGCATGCTGTACTGTACTGTCTGGGAGGAGAGGAGGGAGTTCGTCAGGGCTGTGTGTGTCTGGATAAGATTACACAGACATCTTAACACATACAGTCAGAGGCTCCCACTTCTTTCAGCACAGCCAGTCCCCGTTTGGTCAAGGCCATGATCACTCCACTTACATGAGGTACTGCAGACCAGGCAGATCTAAAAGCAGCTCACTCTGACTTCACAGAAAGCTTTACGGTGCTTTAGTTGATTTTGAATGGTGTGTGAGGAGGTTAACTCTGGTACACAAGTAAAGGGCCATACTTACGGCCTACCATAAGATTTTGCAGAGTTTCCCTTTCAGAGGAGAGCGATCGTATGTGGCCTAAGCAGTAAACGAGACAAACTCCTCCCTCTCCCTCTCACCATGTCCCTCTCTTTCTCAGACGATAAAAACAAAGCGTTTAATATCAAGATTGGGATTAAGTTAGGAACGCAACACTTTCCCCTCAAAAAAGCATTGAAGGCTGAAAAAAAACTTAAGCAGAGAGATCGAGAGGGGGAGGGAGGGAGGAGAGACAGAGAGCGAGAGCGAGAGAGAGAGGAGAGACAGAGAGCGAGAGAGAGAGAGAGAGAGAGAGAGAGAGAGAGAGAGAGAGAGAGAGAGAGAGAGAGAGAGAGAGAGAGAGAGAGAGAGAGAGAGAGAGAGAGAGAGAGAGAGGAGAGACAGAGAGCGAGAGACAGAGAGCGAGAGAAAGAGAGAGAGGCAAGCAGTGAGAGAGGGAGAGAGAGACAGAGACAGAGAGAGAGAGAGAGAGAGAGAGAGAGAGAGAGAGAGAGAGAGACAGAGAGCGAGAGAAAGAGAGAGAGGCAAGCAGTGAGAGAGGGAGAGAGAGTATGTAGTGGTGGAAAAAGGCTGTCAGGCCAGTAAAGTGTAGAGAGGCTGGTAGTAGTGGGGGGTATGACATTCACACAGCACGGCTGTCTCCATGCTAACTCAAACCAGGCCCACTCCCATAACCAGTCCAATCTGTTTTCATTTGCTAGAAACAGTCCCATACCGCATAATTCTGACACACACACACATACTGCTCACATACTCACACACCCATAGCCCATCCACCCGCAGCAGAAGAGGGACTTCAGAAAAGTAGCTGGCCGTCTCCACCCTTAAAGAGACAGTGTGGCGCTAACGGAACCAACATGCACACACACTGAGGTGAGCGGATCAACATCGAGGACAATTCTACTGGCTGGTATGGAGTTTTACAATAGGGAGAAAAACCTACGGCCATATCTACTGTTTTGTAACTGTTCCAGGTACGGTGTACATTCCTAGGTCTAGAGTCTCCGATACAGTACCACACAAGAGGCTAAAACATGCAGAGACAAGACCCCTGCCCTCCCCTTACTCCCTGCCTTTCCATTGGTCAGACACATAAGTGAACAATAAGGTGTAGTGTAAGTAGCGAAAATGGGATAAATGGGTCCCGCAGCACCTTATCCTGCCAAATATGTGACGGCTGACAAGGGAGTGGGGTGAGGAGGGAGAGAGGTGAGGGGGGAGAGGGGGAGAGCAGGGGAGATAGGGAGAGCAGGGATGAGGAGGGAGTGAAGTGAGTGGGGAGAGGAGAGGAGGGAGAGAGTAAGGGCGGTGAGAGGAGGGACAATGAAAAATAACTGTCATCTAAAGCTGTAACTCTTGGCATCGCCTCGGAAGAAAGGGTGAGAGAAAGAGAAAGAAAACGAGAAAGAGAGAGGGAGAGAGAGAGAGGGAGAGAGAAGGAGAGAGAGAGAGAGAGAGGGAGAGAGAAGGAGAGAGAGAGAGAGAGAGAGAGAGAGAGAGAGAGAGAGAGAGAGAGAGAGAGAGAAGGAGAGAGAGAGAGAGAGAGAGAGAGAGAGAGAGAGAGAGAGAGAGAGAGAGAGAGAGAGAGAGAGAGAGAGAGAGAGAGAGAGAGAGAGAGAGAGAGAGAGAGAGAGAGAGAGAGAGAGAGAGAGAGAGAGAGAGAAAGAAAGAAAGAAAGAAAGAAAGAAAGAAAGAAAGAAAGAAAGAAAGAAAGAAAGAAAGAAAGAAAGAAAGAAAGAAAGAAAGAAAGAAAGAGAAAGAAAGAAAGAGAGACTGACGCATTAGCAAAGCTCTTAATTTTCATTGGGTGAATCATAAATTCTGATCAGCGCTGCCCTGTTGAATAGCTAACTCTGATCGTTGCCCGTGCTGGCACCCTGTCATGCCCCTCTCACCGCAGTAAAATAAAATGACATTTGGCTGAGGGGACCTCAGAATCTGGCACAGGGGAGGTGGCACAGAACAAAGACTGCAATAAAACAGAGCTGGAGAAAAGAAGAGAGAGGGAGGAAATGTCAACACAGGACGTTGGGTGAACTCAGTCCTTCATCTCTCAAACAGAAACAGTAAATGTTATACCGACACTTCTAGCATCTACTGGTCTTTGATTGTTGACAGAGGCCTGTCCACACACACACACACACACACACACACACACACACACACACACACACACACACACACACACACACACACACACACACACACACACACACACACACACACACACACATTAACACCGCAGGGGGCTGGTGACACCTTAATTGGGGAGGACGGGCTCATAGAACATGGACTTGCTCCTACCTCTCTTGGTCCTGCCATAATAGACGTACGCTACGATCACAAGACGCAGTTCTCCTTATTGTCCCTAGAATTTCTAAGCAAACAGCTGGAGGCAGGGCTTTCTCCTAGAGGGCTCCAGTTTTATGGAATGGTCTGCCCATCCATGCGAGAGATGCAGACTCGATCTCGACCTTTGAGTCTTTACTGAAGACTCATCTCTTCAGGAAGTCCTATGATTGAGTCTAGTCTGGCCCAGGGGTGAGAAGGTGAACGGCAAGATATTGAAGTGACGAACCGCCCATGCTGTCTCTGCCTGGCCAGCTCCCCCCTCTCCACTGGGATTCTCTGCTTCTGACCATATTACGGGGGCTGAGTCACTGGCTTACTAGTGCTCTTCCATGTCGTCCCTAGGAGGGGTGTGTCACATCGTGCCAGGCTTTTTCGCTATACTCAACTTGAGTGGGTTGAGTCACTGACGTGATCGTCGGATAGCAAGACGGCAGGGCACCAGTGTGTGGGTACAGGCCTCTGTTCACGGCTAACATCACTGGTGCCTGCTCCAGAGCTCTGGTCACCCAGAGAGACCCATCCACCACTTATCCATCGCTCATTACACTTTAACTACAGCCATTTAGGATTCACGTCTGTATCTGTACCTGTGTGTGTGTGACTCTACTGTACAGCAGAGCACACTGACTGAATGCAAGCAGCAGATCTCTCTCTGTGTCTCTGTGTGTGTCTCTACCCCTCTCTCCCCCTATCTCAGCTGCTCCAATTAGGCTGGGCCGATGGGCCGATGGGCCGATGCACTGGCCGCAATCTGATTAGATTTACCATGCTACCTCTCACTTTACAATTAGGCAGATGTCCAGCGCAAAGCCAGAGGCCACAGCCCACGGCACACTTTGCCCAGCTAACGGCACACTTTGCCCAGCTAACGGCACACTTTGCCCAGCTAACGGCACACTTTGCCCAGCTAACGGCACACTTTGCCCAGCTAACGGCACACTTTGCCCAGCTAACACAGGCTGTGAACCAAACCATGGACTGACTGAGGCTGAGAGAGGGGCACTGAGAATGGCTGGATACATACAGTACATTCACAGACTATCCAAGATTAGCACCATGAAAGGTGCTGGTGATATTAATATTAATGGTTTGTAAACAATAAAAGTGATAACAGTCAATTTCATTCATATAGTTCTTCACCCAGTCATCAAAGCACTTTCCATTGTAAAGGGGAGGGGACTCACCCATGACCATTCCAAAACCTGTCCGTGCACAAACCCTGTCCGTGACCAAACCCTGTCCGTGCACAAACCCTGTCCGTGACCAAACCCTGTCCGTGACCAAACCCTTGACCAAACCCTGTCCGTGCACAAACACTGTCCGTGATCAAACCCTGTCCGTGACCAAACCCTGTCCGTGACCAAACCCTGTCCGCGCACAGACCCTGTCCGTGACCAAACCCTGTCCGGGCACAAACCCTGTCCGGGCACAAACCCTGTCCGTGACCAAACCCTGTCCGCGCACAAACCCTGTCCGTGACCAAACCCTGTCCGTGACCAAACCCTGTCCGTGCACAAACCCTGTCCGTGCACAAACCCTGTCCGTGACCAAACCCTGTCCGTGACCAAACCCTGTCCGTGACCAAACCCTGTCCGTGCACAAACCCTGTCCGTGACCAAACCCTGTCCGTGCACAAACCCTGTCCGTGCACAAACCCTGTCCGTGACCAAACCCTGTCCGCGCACAAACCCTGTCCGTGCACAAACCCTGTCCGTGCACAAACCCTGTCCGTGCACAAACCCTGTCCGTGCACAAACCCTGTCCGTGCACAAACCCTGTCCGTGACCAAACCCTGTCCGTGCACAAACCCTGTCCGTGCACAAACCCTGTCCGCGCACAAACCCTGTCCGTGACCAAACCCTGTCCGTGCACAAACCCTGTCCATGCACAAACCCTATCCGTGCACAAACCCTGTCCGTGCACAAAGATAGGAACCGCTGTATGTGTTCTGTCACTGCGGGTGGCCTGACTATGCTGTAATGTATATACCCAGCTTTATTCCACAGGCTAGTCCTAACAGTATGGCCTGGGTTGAAGGAGGAATAAATTAAATCTCCGATAGTAATTATGGGTGGGGAGAATGTAACCATACAAAAACGTTCCCCTATCTGCAATTTCCTCCGAGGTATGCCTTCTATCTCCCTGCTGGATGTGTGTTAAAACACCTCTCTGCTCAAGGGTGACAGTTAATAATAAGGCTTTCGCCCGCTGGGGGGTGGGGTGTGTGTGTGTGTGTGTGTGTGTGTGTGTGTGTGTGTGTGTGTGTGTGTGTGTGTGTGTGTGTGTGTGTGTGTGTGTGTGTGTGTGTGTGTGTGTGTGTGTGTGTGTGTGTGTGTGTGTGTGTGTGTGTGTGTATAATAGAAACGAATATACATATTACAACAACAGATAATGATCATGTAAATGCCCAAATACTTGAAGCTCTTTCATGAAGACCCAACTCTAGACCCAACTCTAGACCCAACTCTAGACCCAACTCTAGACCCAAATCTAGACCCAACTCTAGACCCAACTCTAGACCCAACTCTAGACCCAACTCTAGACCCAACTCTAGACCCAACTCTAGACCCAACTCTAGAGCCATCCCCTGCCTATCATATGACTTCTTCTCCCTACTACCTTCCCTTCCCCGCAGACAAGATCAATAATTGTTCGAGAGGCCTGATTATAGGCCTGCCATATCCAAACAGACCTGACCGCTACTACATATTTTAGATACTGGGGATGGGGGGCAGAGAGAGAAACAGAGGAGAGGACTGAGGAGGACAAATATTAATATTTAAAGCCGCATGGGGCAGCTAAGTGTTGAAAGCCATCGCCGTGTGCTGCCCAGGTGTGTGTGTAGCGTGTGTGGTGTGTGTAGGGTGTGCTGCGACTGTTAGCAGGCTTAAACCCTCCTAAACAAGGGGATCAACACACATTCGTCAGGCTGTGCCGCCCTCGGCCGTTTAGAAACACACACAACAGAGTACTGGTCACAAATGACCAAAATAACACCTTCTCTTCTAACAAACAGCCTCCCTCGGTTCCTTGTAATTGAGGTTTAAATCCTCTCCTAACGCCTTCTCCTTCATCCCTCCACGCCACCGAAC
>NC_092119.1:17589256-17639256 GCF_045679555.1 Salvelinus alpinus
AGAGAGAAAAAGAGAGAAGAGAAGAGAGAGAAAGAAGAGAAGAGAAGAGAAGAGAAGAGAAGAGAAGAGAAGAGAAGAGAGAAAGAGAGAGAGAAGAGAGAGAGAAAAAGAGAGAAGAGAAGAGAGAGAAAGAGAGAGAGAGTGAGAAAGGGAGGGAAAGGAGTCTTTCAACAAGTCAGGCGTGTCCTCTCCACTCTTTCTCACACACACACACACAGACACACACACACACACACACGATACAGTGACATTCACAACAAAGGAAACATTGATAAATACAGCCTTTCTTCAAGGGCCAAGGGATCAAATCCGATAGTATTTTCAAATGAATACGAAAGTATCCTTTCCTTAGTTTGCACAAAGCCGTTGTCACCGTGACAATGCTATCAGAATCAAATGCTGTCTGTTTTTTTTCCTTTTCTTACTTATTTTCACAGCAACAATATCTGTTTTACAAGTGTAAGACTTACACACAATCAGAGACAAACTGTACCGCTCTATCCAATCAACTCCATCAATCACATTCATTTTGTGGCAGAAAATAAATCAATATAAGATATGATACTGTATTACAATAATACGTCCTAAAGATTAGATTTAAAAAGAGAAAGTCCCAGAATTATCCGCGGAGGCCCTGTGTATTTTACCATTTTTCAGGGATTAAATGTCCTTCAGCACAATTATCTTCGGGGTGATGACAACGCAGCTCGAGTGAGATCCTTTTAAAGTATCCGAGCCCCATCTCCCATCCGTCAAGCACGGCCTGGTTTGCTGCCTTACTCCACTCCTGTGTTGAGCGTCTGTCGGCTCTAAAATCTCTTTGTTTTGGCAGAGGCCCCAGACTCCTCACGCTGGTAAAAGCCCTGGGTTTTATTTTCTCGTTATGTTCAAATCACTAGGAGACCACCAGATTCTCTTTCTCCGGAAAAAAAACACACACACACACACACACTTTCTCTTTCTCAATTTCTCTCTCTCTCTTATTTCTCTCTCGACTCGGTCTCCCTTGCTTTTGTGCATCTAGAGAAACACACACACACACACACATTGCTGTGTGAAGCACTAGCCGAAACCACAAGTGAAAGGCCAAAATTCCATGAGCAAATGGTTGAAGTCAGAGTGACTATGAATAGAAAGATAGAGCTGAGGAATGGAGTAGCTTCAGTAAGAGGACAACGGAGCTCTAAACCCAGCCGATCGGCCCCGTGGGATAGTTAAATGGGCTCAGTCTGCAGGGAAAAGACTCAAATATAACAAGGGGGCTTAAACAACGTTTGTTAAAACTCTGTCTGGATAAAAGACTGTTGACTTTATGGAGTTATTACACAAGCAGAAAATCCAAACAAAAGACTACAGAAGTGATGTCACTAGCAATGCCCGAAAATAATCACAATTACCCAGAGTTCACTAACTTAGAACACTCAGATCAAAACAAACAAATCACAGAAAGGTTTAAATATTGGCCAGTGACAAGATTCACTCATGATTCTTATAGAGCCAGAGAGGCACAGCCATAAATCATGGAGAAAAAATGAAATGCAAGATAATAAATAAGAGCCTTGTGAAGGATGCTATATTTTCTTGACAATATGTTTTCAGGGCGATATTATTCACCACTGACAATACCCTCCATTCATTTCTCTTGGAGCCTGTTTTACCGTATTGGTCCAAAATAAGTGGCTTTGAGATAAATCAGTGAGATAAACAATAGATTTGAAACGGCTGTCTGCGAGCGGGAGCATTTGGTCTGCTCCTCTGTCTCACACTGAGGCACGATTCCTTCAGAAAGGCTCCTTCTTATTCTCCATCAATTAAACCAGAATGAAGAATAAGAATAACTCAAATGTCTGTGCCATCCATCCATCCATCCATCCATTCTCTGTATTCTCTCAATAACCACCCTCCTCCTCTTCCTCCTTCCCGCAACCTCTCCTCATCACTACCCCCCCCCCCCCCCCCCCCCCTCCCCCAGCCTCAACAACCGCCCTCTTCACCAATCACATCCCTGACACCAGGACATCAATTCTCGCAAGTCGCAGAAAATTAACATGCATGAATGCAAAAAAGCCTGATCAGGAGTAATTAACACGGCTTCATATGCAAATGTTATTAATGCAGAACTACAAAGTCATTATGCAAATGAAACTTTCGTCAAGCCTCTTGACAAATATTCAGAGCTCCAGCCAGAGAACAGGTTTTTCACTCTCACCCTTCTCCCTCTCCATCTCTCTCTCTCGTTCACATTCTCTCTCTCCCTTCTCCCTCTCCCTTTCGTTCACATTCTCCCTCTCCCTCTCTCGCTCTCTCTCGTTCATATTCTCTCTCTCTCTCCCTTCTCCCTCTCTCTCTCTCTTCTCCCTCTCTCTCTTCTCCCTCTCCCTCTCTCTCTCATTCATATTCTCTCTCTCCCGTCTCCCTCTCTCTCTCTCTCTCTCTCTCTCTCTCTCATTCACATTCTCCCTCTCTCTCTCTCTCGTGCACATTCTCTCTCTCCCTTCTCCCTCTCTCTCCTTCACATTCTCTCTCTCCCTTCTCCTGCTCTCTCTCCTCTACCTCTCCCTCTCCCTCTCTCTCTCTCTCGCTCTCATTCACATTCTCCCTCTCCATCTCTCTCTCTCTCGTTCACATTCTCTTTCTCCCTTCTCCCGCTCTCTCTTCTCCCTCTCCCTCTCTCTCGTTCACATTCGCTCTCTCTTCTCCCTCTCCCTCTCTCTCTCATTCACATTCTCTCTCTCTCTCTCTTGTTCACATTCTCTCTCTCTCTCTCGTTCACATTCTCTCTCTCGCTCTCTCTTTCACATTTCCTCTCTCCCTTCTCTCTCTCTCTCGTTCACATTCTCTCTCTCTCTCTCGTTCACATTCTCTCTCTCTCTCGTTCACATTCTCTCTCTCTCTCGTTCACATTCTCTCTCTCGCTCTCTCTTTCACATTTCCTCTCTCCCTTCTCTCTCTCTCTCTCATTGACATTCTCTCTCTCCCTCTCGATCACATTTTCTCTCTCCCTTCTCCTTCTCCCTCTCGTTCACATTCTCTCTCTCCCTTCTCCCTCTCCCTCTCCCTCTCGTTCACATTCTCTCTCTCCCTTCTCCCTCTCGTTCACATTCTCTCTCTCCCTTCTCCCTCTCCCTTTCTCTCTCGTTCACATTCTCTCTCTCCCTTCTCCCTCTCGTTCACATTCTCTCTCTCCCTTCTCCCTCTCCCTTTCTCTCTCGTTCACATTCTCTCTCTCCCTTCTCCCTCTCCCTTTCTCTCTCGTTCACATTCTCTCTCTCCCTTCTCCCTCTCCCTTTCTCTCTCGTTCACATTCTCTCTCTCCCTTCTCCCTCTCCCTTTCTCTCTCGTTCACATTCTCTCTCTCTCGCACACTTGTTTTCTCTCTCCTTCTCTCGTCCTCGCTCTCTTTCATTCCCAGCCTTCTTTTTTCCTATCAGAGAGAATGTATAACAAGTCTATTAAGTTATTGCAGAATTGAAGGATGGATGGGCTTGTAGTGAAGTTAGTTATATCGGGTTAGCATGGTTAGTGTGCTTATGACCAAGCCTCTGTGTGTGTTTGTATGTATGTGTGTGTGTGTGTGTGTGTGTGTGTGTGTGTGTGTGTGTGTGTGTGTGTGTGTGTGTGTGTGTGTGTGTGTGTGTGTGTGTGTGTGTGTGTGTGTGTGTGTGTGTGTGTGTGTGTGTGTGTGTGTGTGTGTGTGTGTGTGTGTGTGTGTGTGTGTGATTAGAGAGCTGGCTGAGGCTAATGGCTGTTTGGCTCTGGAGCGAGGTAGTGAACCTGTGATGTGGAGGGGGGGTGATGAGTGGAGAGCGGGGGGAATGTATGAATATGCATGAGGCTCACTAGCTTTGATGATTAAAGAAATGTTTTATATTTAAATGAGCGCATGCAAAGTGATTAACTCGAAAAAAGGTAAATGAGGCAAAAATCTAAAAAGGATTTTGAAGATGCAGCTTTCCCTTTTTATTGTCTATTAATGACTAAAACTGTTTTATTTTCTTCTCGCGTTCTCTCTCTCTCCCTCTCTCGCTGTCACTCATTCCCACTGGCTCCCTCATTCTCGCCCAGGTCTCTCTTGTCCTGTATTCCGCCTGCCTTTGGATCCTATCCAGGAGGCAGCATTTGGAGACCATTTCAAAACTGACATAAATGTATCACTTTCCTGAGGTTAGAAGCAGTGGATTAAGGAGCATAGGAGAGGAGAGGTGAGGCCAGGAGCAGAGGAGAGGAGGAGAGGGGAAAGAAGGAGAGAGGGAGAGGAGGAGAGGAGGAGAGGAGAGGAGGAGAGGAGGAGAGGATAGGAGGAGAGGGGAAAGAAGAAAAAGAGAGAAGAGAAAGCCAGTTGAGTGTGTTTCACCAAAGGAGTCTTCCTCTGCAGTGTGTAAGGCTAGCTAATCGCTGCAGGAGCAAGTCTCTACTCAGCACAACCCAGGCTAGCTAATCGCTGCAGGAGCAAGTCTCTACTCACACAGCACAACCCAGGCTAGCTAATCGCTGCAGGAGCAAGTCTCTACTCAGCACAACCCAGGCTAGCTAATCGCTGCAGGAGCAACTCTCTACTCACACAGCTCAACCCAGGCTAGCTAATCGCTGCAGGAGCAAGTCTCTACTCAGCACAACCCAGGCTAGCTAATCGCTGCAGGAGCAACTCTCTACTCACACAGCACAACCCAGGCTAGCTAATCGCTGCAGGAGCAAGTCTCTACTCAGCACAACCCAGGCTAGCTAATCGCTGCAGGAGCAACTCTCTACTCACACAGCTCAACCCAGGCTAGCTAATCGCTGCAGGAGCAAGTCTCTACTCAGCACAACCCAGGCTAGCTAATCGCTGCAGGAGCAACTCTCTACTCACACAGCACAACCCAGGCTAGCTAATCGCTGCAGGA
Organism: Salvelinus alpinus; assembly: GCF_045679555.1. Taxonomy (NCBI): domain Eukaryota; kingdom Metazoa; phylum Chordata; class Actinopteri; order Salmoniformes; family Salmonidae; genus Salvelinus; species Salvelinus alpinus. The sequence goes on from NC_092119.1 coordinate 17,594,140, forward strand.
GCAAGTCTCTACTCAGCACAACCCAGGCTAGCTAATCGCTGCAGGAGCAAGTCTCTACTCAGCACAACCCAGGCTAGCTAATCGCTGCAGGAGCAAGTCTCTACTCACACAGCACAGCCAGGGCTACAAGCTTATACTGAGAAAACATGGGCTGGCTACTCACAAGACAGAAACTGTAGAAAATATTGGCCCATTACATAGTCAGCTAATACAGCAGACAATGGTGGTAATGGGAGATTTTGATCAGAGTTCATTTAATAGAAATATCTCTGAAGATGTGTGGGTTATTGATACTGGTACTATAAATACCTCATACAGAAAACTAAACAGTCAGGCTAGTGTTTGTACGTGTGTTTCGGGGGTCCTCTGCTGCTCTCTCATTGGCAACCCCAGTAGCTGATTAAATACGCATCTCACACACTGACACTTTATTTGAAATGCATGTGAACAAAACCCTTCACCAACAGCACTACAAAACAAGGGAGGGAGGGAGGGAGGGAGGGAGGGAGGGAGGGAGGGAGTATCATTTTGGAACTTTTGTGAGTGTTATGTTTACTGTTAATGTTTTATTGTTTATTTCACTTTTGTTTATTATCTATTTCACTTGCTTTGGCAATGTAAACATTATGTTTCCCATGCCAATAAAGCCCCCTTAAATTGAGAGAGAGAGAGAGAGAGAGAGAGAGAGAGAGAGAGAGAGAGAGAGAGAGAGAGAGAGAGAGAGAGAGAGAGAGAGAGAGAGAGAGAGAGAGAGAGAGAGAGAGAGAGAGAGAGAGAGAGAGAGAGAGAGAGACGGAGAGAGGATGTAGTGTGTGTGAATGGTTCGCAGAAGAGAGCGGGAACGGAACGAGACAAAAGTGGGCAATTACCACTTCCAAAAGGGGTCGCTCGGTTCCAGACACTCATGGCTTTATTGAAACAACAGAGCAACAAGAGAGCCAGCCCTGGTAATGGCTCCAGAGCAGCACATCAAGTCAAACACACATTGACACCCACACATCGATCCAGGCACAGCCATAGTTACAAATGCAGCAACAGACACAGCTACAGTTACAGATACAGCTACAGTTATACCTACAGCTACAGTTATACCTACAGTCTACAGATACAGTTATACCTAAAGCTACAGTTATATCTACAGTCTACAGATACAGTTATACCTACAGCTACAGTTATACCTACAGTCTACAGATACAGTTATACCTACAGCTACAGTTATACCTACAGTCTACAGCTACAGTTATACCTACAGTCTACAGATACAGTTATACCTACAGTCTACAGATACAGTTATACCTACAGCTACAGTTATACCTACAGTCTACAGATACAGTTATACCTACAGTCTACAGATACAGTTATACCTACAGCTACAGTTATACCTACAGTCTACAGATACAGTTATACCTACAGCCCATAGTTACAGTTATACCTACAGTCTACAGATACAGTTATACCTACAGTCTACAGATACAGTTATACCTACAGCTACAGTTATACCTACAGTCTACAGATACAGTTATACCTACAGCTACAGTTATACCTACAGCTACAGTTATACCTACAGTCTACAGATACAGTTATACCTACAGCTACAGATACAGTTATACCTACAGTCTACAGATACAGTTATACCTACAGCTACAGTTATACCTACAGTCTACAGATACAGGTATACCTACAGCTACAGATACAGTTATACCTACAGTCCATAGCTACAGTTATACCTACAGTCCACAGATACAGTTATACCTACAGCTACAGTTATACCTACAGTCTACAGATACAGTTATACCTACAGTCTACAGATACAGTTATACCTACAGCTACAGTTATATCTACAGTCTACAGCTACAGTTATACCTACAGCTACAGATACAGTTATACCTACAGCTACAGTTATACCTACAGTCTACAGATACAGTTATACCTACAGTCTACAGATACAGTTATACCTACAGCTACAGTTATATCTACAGTCTACAGCTACAGTTATACCTACAGCTACAGATACAGTTATACCTACAGTCCACAGCTACAGTTATACCTACAGTCCACAGATACAGTTATACCTACAGCTACAGTTATACCTACAGTCTACAGATACAGTTATACCTACAGTCTACAGATACAGTTATACCTACAGCTACAGTTATACCTACAATCTACAGATACAGTTATACCTACAGCTACAGTTATACCTACAGTCTACAGACACAGTTATACCTACAGTCTACAGATACAGTTATACCTACAGCTACAGTTATACCTACAGTCTACAGATACAGTTATACCTACAGTCTACAGATACAGTTATACCTACAGTCTACAGATACAGTTATACCTACAGTCTACAGATACAGTTATACCTACAGTCTACAGCTACAGGTATACCTACAGTCTACAGATACAGTTATACCTACAGTCCATAGATACAGTTATACCTACAGTCTACAGATACAGTTATACCTACAGTCTACAGATACAGTTATACCTACAGTCTACAGCTACAGTTATACCTACAGTCTACAGATACAGTTATACCTACAGTCCATAGATACAGTTATACCTACAGTCTACAGATACAGTTATACCTACAGTCTACAGATACAGTTATACCTACAGTCTACAGATACAGTTATACCTACAGTCTACAGCTACAGTTATACCTACAGCTACAGTTATACCTACAGTCTACAGATACAGTTATACCTACAGCCCATAGTTACAGTTATACCTACAGTCCACAGCTACAGTTATACCTACAGTCTACAGATACAGTTATACCTACAGTCTACAGATACAGTTATACCTACAGTCTACAGATACAGTTATACCTACAGTCTACAGATACAGTTATACCTACAGTCTACAGATACAGTTATACCTACAGTCTACAGCTACAGTTATACCTACAGTCTACAGATACAGTTATACCTACAGCTACAGTTATACCTACAGTCTACAGCTACAGTTATACCTACAGTCTACAGATACAGTTATACCTACAGTCTACAGCTACAGTTATACCTACAGTCTACAGATACAGTTATACCTACAGTCTACAGCTACAGTTATACCTACAGTCTACAGATACAGTTATACCTACAGCTACAGTTATACCTACAGTCTACAGCTACAGTTATACCTACAGTCTACAGATACAGTTATACCTAAAGCTACAGTTATATCTACAGTCTACAGATACAGTTATACCTACAGCTACAGTTATACCTACAGTCTACAGACACAGTTATACCTACAGTCTACAGATACAGTTATACCTACAGTCTACAGCTACAGTTATACCTACAGTCCACAGATACAGTTATACCTACAGCTACAGTTATACCTACAGTCTACAGATACAGTTATACCTACAGTCTACAGATACAGTTATACCTACAGCTACAGTTATACCTACAGTCTACAGATACAGTTATACCTACAGTCTACAGATACAGTTATACCTACAGCTACAGTTATACCTACAATCTACAGATACAGTTATACCTACAGCTACAGTTATACCTACAGTCTACAGACACAGTTATACCTACAGTCTACAGATACAGTTATACCTACAGCTACAGTTATACCTACAGTCTACAGATACAGTTATACCTACAGTCTACAGATACAGTTATACCTACAGTCTACAGATACAGTTATACCTACAGTCTACAGATACAGTTATACCTACAGTCTACAGCTACAGGTATACCTACAGTCTACAGATACAGTTATACCTACAGTCCATAGATACAGTTATACCTACAGTCTACAGATACAGTTATACCTACAGTCTACAGATACAGTTATACCTACAGTCTACAGCTACAGTTATACCTACAGTCTACAGATACAGTTATACCTACAGTCCACAGATACAGTTATACCTACAGTCTACAGATACAGTTATACCTACAGTCTACAGATACAGTTATACCTACAGTCTACAGCTACAGTTATACCTACAGTCTACAGATACAGTTATACCTACAGCTACAGTTATACCTACAGTCTACAGATACAGTTATACCTACAGCCCATAGTTACAGTTATACCTACAGTCCACAGCTACAGTTATACCTACAGTCTACAGATACAGTTATACCTACAGTCCACAGATACAGTTATACCTACAGTCTACAGCTACAGTTATACCTACAGTCTACAGCTACAGTTATACCTACAGTCCACAGCTACAGTTATACCTACAGTCTACAGATACAGTTATACCTACAGTCCACAGCTACAGTTATACCTACAGTCCACAGCTACAGTTATACCTACAGTCTACAGATACAGTTATACCTACAGTCTACAGCTACAGTTATACCTACAGTCTACAGATACAGTTATACCTACAGTCCACAGCTACAGTTATACCTACAGTCCACAGCTACAGTTATACCTACAGTCTACAGCTACAGTTATACCTACAGTCTACAGATACAGTTATACCTACAGTCCACAGCTACAGTTATACCTACAGTCTACAGCTACAATTATACCTAAAGTCTACAGATACAGTTATACCTACAGTCCACAGCTACAGTTATACCTACAGTCTACAGCTACAGTTATACCTACAGTCTACAGCTACAGTTATACCTACAGTCTACAGCTACAGTTATACCTACAGTCTACAGCTACAGTTATACCTACAGTCTACAGCTACAGTTATACCTACAGTCCACAGCTACAGTTATACCTACAGTCTACAGCTACAGTTATACCTACAGTCTACAGCTACAGTTATACCTACAGTCTACAGCTACAGTTATACCTACAGCCCATAGTTACAGTTATACCTACAGTCCACAGCTACAGTTATACCTACAGTCTACAGATACAGTTATACCTACAGTCCACAGCTACAGTTATACCTACAGTCTACAGCTACAGTTATACCTACAGTCTACAGCTACAGTTATACCTACAGTCTACAGCTACAGTTATACCTACAGCCCATAGTTACAGTTATACCTACAGTCCACAGCTACAGTTATACCTACAGTCTACAGCTACAGTTATACCTACAGTCTACAGCTACAGTTATACCTACAGTCTACAGCTACAGTTATACCTACAGTCTACAGATACAGTTATACCTACAGTCTACAGATACAGTTATACCTACAGCCCATAGTTACAGTTATACCTACAGTCTACAGATACAGTTATACCTACAGACCATAGTTACAGTTATACCTACAGTCCACAGCTACAGTTATACCTACAGTCTACAGCTACAGTTATACCTACAGTCTACAGCTACAGTTATACCTAAAGTCTACAGCTACAGTTATACCTACAGTCTACAGATACAGTTATACCTACAACCCATAGTTACAGTTATACCTACAGTCTACAGATACAGTTATACCTACAGCCCATAGTTACAGTTATACCTACAGTCCACAGATACAGTTACACCTACAGTCTACAGATACAGTTATACCTACAGCCCATAGTTACAGTTATACCTACAGTCCACAGATACAGTTATACCTACAGTCTACAGCTACAGTTATTCCTACAGTCTACAGTTATACCTACAGCTACAGTTATACCTACAGTGTACAGATACAGTTATACCTACAGCTACAGTTATACCTACAGTCTACAGATACAGTTATACCTACAGCTACAGTTATATCTACAGTCTACAGATACAGTTATACCTACAGCTACAGTTATACCTACAGTCTACAGCTACAGTTATACCTACAGCTACAGTTATACCTACAGCTACAGTTATACCTACAGTCTACAGATACAGTTATACCTACAGCTACAGTTATACCTACAGTCTACAGATACAGTTATACCTACAGCTACAGTTATACCTACAGTCTACAGCTACAGTTATACCTACAGTCTACAGCTACAGTTATACCTACAGCCCATAGTTACAGTTATACCTACAGTCCACAGCTACAGTTATACCTACAGTCTACAGCTACAGTTATACCTACAGTCTACAGCTACAGTTATACCTACAGTCTACAGCTACAGTTATACCTACAGTCTACAGATACAGTTATACCTACAGCTACAGTTATACCTACAGTCTACAGATACAGTTATACCTACAGTCTACAGCTACAGTTATACCTACAGTTATACCTACAGTCTACAGATACAGTTATACCTACAGTCTACAGATACAGTTATACCTACAGCTACAGGTATACCTACAGTCTACAGCTACAGTTATACCTACAGCCCATAGTTACAGTTATACCTACAGTCCACAGCTACAGTTATACCTACAGTCTACAGCTACAGTTATACCTACAGTCTACAGCTACAGTTATACCTACAGTCTACAGCTACAGTTATACCTACAGTCTACAGATACAGTTATACCTACAGCTACAGTTATACCTACAGTCTACAGATACAGTTATACCTACAGTCTACAGCTACAGTTATACCTACAGTTATACCTACAGTCTACAGATACAGTTATACCTACAGTCTACAGATACAGTTATACCTACAGCTACAGTTATACCTACAGTCTACAGATACAGTTATACCTACAGTCTACAGATACAGTTATACCTACAGCCCATAGTTACAGTTATACCTACAGTCCACAGCTACAGTTATACCTACAGTCTACAGATACAGTTATACCTACAGTCCACAGCTACAGTTATACCTACAGTCTACAGCTACAGTTATACCTACAGTCCACAGCTACAGTTATACCTACAGTCTACAGCTACAGTTATACCTACAGTCTACAGATACAGTTATACCTACAGTCCACAGCTACAGTTATACCTACAGTCTACAGCTACAATTATACCTACAGTCTACAGATACAGTTATACCTACAGTCCACAGCTACAGTTATACCTACAGTCTACAGCTACAGTTATACCTACAGTCTACAGCTACAGTTATACCTACAGTCTACAGCTACAGTTATGCCTACAGTCTACAGCTACAGTTATACCTACAGCCCATAGTTACAGTTATACCTACAGTCCACAGCTACAGTTATACCTACAGTCTACAGCTACAGTTATACCTACAGTCTACAGCTACAGTTATACCTACAGTCTACAGCTACAGTTATACCTACAGTCTACAGATGCAGTTATACCTACAGTCTACAGATACAGTTATACCTACAGCCCATAGTTACAGTTATACCTACAGTCTACAGATACAGTTATACCTACAGCCCATAGTTACAGTTATACCTACAGTCCACAGCTACAGTTATACCTACAGTCTACAGCTACAGTTATACCTATAGTCTACAGCTACAGTTATACCTACAGTCTACAGCTACAGTTATACCTACAGTCTACAGCTACAGTTATACCTACAGTCTACAGATACAGTTATACCTACAGCCCATAGTTACAGTTATACCTACAGTCTACAGATACAGTTATACCTACAGCCCATAGTTACAGTTATACCTACAGTCTACAGATACAGTTATACCTACAGCCCATAGTTACAGTTATACCTACAGTCCACAGCTACAGCTACAGTTATACCTACAGTCCACAACTAAAGTTAAACATACAGCCCATAACTACAATTATACCTACAGTCCACAGCTACAGTTATACCTACAGTCAACAGTCAACAGATACAGTTATACCTACAACCCATAGCTACAATTATACCTACAGTCCACAGCTACAGTTATACCAACAGTCCACAGCTAGTTATACCTACAGTCTACAGCTACAGTTATACCTACAGTCCACAGCTACAGTTATACCTACAGTCCATAGATACAGTTACACCTAGAGTCCACAGCTACAGTTATACCTACAGTCCACAGCTACAGTTATACCTACAGCCCACAGCTACAGTTATCCCTACAGTCCATAGATACAGCTACAGTTACACCTACAGTCCACAGATACAGTTATACCTACAGTCCACAGCTACAGTTATCCCTACAGTCCATAGATACAGCTACAGTTATACCTACAGTCCACAGCTACAGTTATACCTACAGTCCACAGCTACAGTTATACCTACAGTCCATAGCTACAGTTATACCTACAGTCCATAGCTACAGTTATACCTACAGTCCACAGCTACAGTTATACCTACAGTCTACAGCTACAGTTCTGCCTACAGTCTACAGCTACAGTTATACCTAAAGTCTACAGCTACAGTTATACCTACAGTCCATAGCTACAGCTACAGTTACACCTACAGTCCACGACTAAAGTTATACCAAGAGGCCATAGCTACAGTTATACCTACAGTCTACAGCTACAGTTCTGCCTACAGTCCACAGCTACAGTTATACCTACAGTCTACAGCTACAGTTCTGCCTACAGTCCACAGCTACAGTAATACCTACAGTCCATAGATACAGTTACACCTACAGTCCACAGCTACAGTTATACCTACAGCCCACAGCTACAGTTATGCCTACAGTCTACAGCTACAGTTATACCTAAAGTCTACAGCTAGAGTTATACCTAAAGTCTACAGCTACAGTTATACCTACAGTCCATAGCTACAGCTAAAGTTATACCTACAGGCCATAGCTACAGGTATACCTACAGTCCACAGCTAGAGTTCTGCCTACAGTCCAAAGCTACAGTTATACCTACAGTCTACAGCTACAGTTATACCTACAGTCTACAGCTACAGTTATACCTACAGTCTACAGCTACAGTTATACCTACAGCCCACAGCTACAGTTATACCTACAGTCCACAGCTACAGTTATACCTACAGCCCACAGCTACAGTTATACCTACAGCCCACAGCTACAGTTATACCTACAGTCTACAGGTACAGCTACAGTTATACCTACAGTCCACAGCTACAGTTATACCAACAGCCTACAGCTACAGTTATACCTACAGTCTACAGCTACAGTTATACCTACAGTCTACAGCTACAGTTATACCTACAGCCCATAGCTACAGTTATACCTACAGTCCACAGCTACAGTTATACCTACAGTCTACAGATACAGTTATACCTACAGTCCACAGCTACAGTTATACCTACAGTCTACAGCTACAGTTATACCTACAGTCCACAGCTACAGTTATACCTACAGTCTACAGCTACAGTTATACCTACAGTCTACAGATACAGTTATACCTACAGTCCACAGCTACAGTTATACCTACAGTCTACAGCTACAATTATACCTACAGTCTACAGATACAGTTATACCTACAGTCCACAGCTACAGTTATACCTACAGTCTACAGCTACAGTTATACCTACAGTCTACAGCTACAGTTATACCTACAGTCTACAGCTACAGTTATGCCTACAGTCTACAGCTACAGTTATACCTACAGCCCATAGTTACAGTTATACCTACAGTCCACAGCTACAGTTATACCTACAGTCTACAGCTACAGTTATACCTACAGTCTACAGCTACAGTTATACCTACAGTCTACAGCTACAGTTATACCTACAGTCTACAGCTACAGTTATACCTACAGTCTACAGTTATACCTACAGTCTACAGTTATACCTACAGCCCATAGTTACAGTTATACCTACAGTCCACAGCTACAGTTATACCTACAGCCCACAGCAGATACCTAGAGTCCACAGCTACAGTTATACCTACAGTCCACAGCTACAGTTATACCTACAGTCTACAGCTACAGTTATACCTATAGTCCATAGCTACAGCTACAGTTATACCTACAGTCTACAGCTACAGTTATACCAACAGCCCACAGCTACAGTTATACCAATAGCCCACAGCTACAGTTATAGATATACCTACAGGCCATAGCTACAGTTATACCTACAGTCCACAGCCACAGTTATACCTACAGACCACAGCTACAGTTATTCCTACAGTCTACAGTTATACCTACAGGCCATAGCTACAGTTATACCTACAGTCTACAGCTACAGTTATACCTACAGCCCATAGTTACAGTTATACCTACAGTCCACAGCTACAGTTATACCAACAGCCCACAGCTAGTTATACCTACAGTCTCAGCTACAGTTATACCTACAGTCCACAGCTACAGTTATACCTACAGTCCATAATACAGTTACACCTACAGTCCACAGCTACAGTTATACCTACAGTCCACAACTAAAGTTATACCTACAGCCCACAGCCACAGTTATACCTAGAGTCCACAGCTACAGTTATACCTACAGCCCACAGCTACAGTTCTACCTACAGTCAACAGTCAACAGATACAGTTATACCTACAACCCATAGCTACAATTATACCTACAGTCCACAGCTACAGTTATACCAACAGTCCACAGCTAGTTATACCTACAGTCTACAGCTACAGTTATACCTACAGTCCACAGCTACAGTTATACCTACAGTCCATAGATACAGTTACACCTACAGTCCACAGCTACAGTTATACCTACAGTCCACAGCTACAGTTATACCTACAGCCCACAGCTACAGTTATCCCTACAGTCCATAGATACAGCTACAGTTACACCTACAGTCCACAGATACAGTTATACCTACAGCCCACAGCTACAGTTATCCCTACAGTCCATAGATACAGCTACAGTTACACCTACAGTCCACAGCTACAGTTATACCTACAGTCCACAGCTACAGTTATACCTACAGTCCATAGCTACAGTTATACCTACAGTCCATAGCTACAGTTATACCTACAGTCCACAGCTACAGTTATACCTACAGTCTACAGCTACAGTTCTGCCTACAGTCTACAGCTACAGTTATACCTAAAGTCTACAGCTACAGTTATACCTACAGTCCATAGCTACAGCTACAGTTACACCTACAGTCCACGACTAAAGTTATACCAAGAGGCCATAGCTACAGTTATACCTACAGTCTACAGCTACAGTTCTGCCTACAGTCCACAGCTACAGTTATACCTACAGTCTACAGCTACAGTTCTGCCTACAGTCCACAGCTACAGTAATACCTACAGTCCATAGATACAGTTACACCTACAGTCCACAGCTACAGTTATACCTACAGCCCACAGCTACAGTTATGCCTACAGTCTACAGCTACAGTTATACCTAAAGTCTACAGCTAGAGTTATACCTAAAGTCTACAGCTACAGTTATACCTACAGTCCATAGCTACAGCTAAAGTTATACCTACAGGCCATAGCTACAGGTATACCTACAGTCCACAGCTAGAGTTCTGCCTACAGTCCAAAGCTACAGTTATACCTACAGTCTACAGCTACAGTTCTGCCTACAACCCATAGCTACAGTTATACCTACAGCCCACAGCTACAGTTATACCTACAGCCCACAGCTACAGTTATACCTACAGTCCACAGCTACAGTTATACCTACAGCCCACAGCTACAGTTATACCTACAGCCCACAGCTACAGTTATACCTACAGTCCATAGCTACAGCTACAGTTACACCTACAGTCCACAGCTACAGTTATACCAACAGCCCACAGCTACAGTTATACCTACAGTCCACAGCCAGAGATATACCTACAGTCCATAGCTACAGTTATACCTACAGCCCAAAACTACAGTTATACCTACAGTAGACAGCTACAGTTCTACCTACAGTCTACAGCTACAGTTCTGCCTACAGTCCACAGCTACAGTTATACCTACAGTCCACAGCCACAGTTATACCTACAGACCACAGCTACAGTTATACCTACAGTCTACAGTTATACCTACAGGCCATATCTACAGTTATACCTACAGTCTACAGCTATACCTACAACCCATAGCTACAGTTATACCTACAGTCCATAGCTACAGTTATACCTACAGACCACAGCTACAGTTATACCTACAGTCTACAGTTATACCTACAGGCCATAGCTACAGTTATACCTACAGTCTACAGCTACAGTTATACCTACAGACCACAGCTACAGTTATACCTACAGTCTACAGTTATACCTACAGTCTACAGTTATACCTACAACCCATAGCTACAGTTATACCTACAGTCCACAGCTACAGTTATACCTACAGCCCACAGCTACAGTTATACCTAGAGTCCACAGCTACAGTTATACCTACAGCCCACAGCTACAGTTCTACCTACAGTCTACAGCTACAGTTCTGCCTACAGTCCACAGCTACAGTTATACCTACAGTCCACAGCCACAGTTATACCTACAGACCACAGCTACAGTTATACCTACAGTCTACAGTTATACCTACAGGCCATAGCTACAGTTATACCTACAGTCTACAGCTATACCTACAACCCATAGCTACAGTTATACCTACAGTCCATAGCTACAGTTATACCTACAGACCACAGCTACAGTTATACCTACAGTCTACAGTTATACCTACAGGCCATAGCTACAGTTATACCTACAGTCTACAGCTACAGTTATACCTACAGACCACAGCTACAGTTATACCTACAGTCTACAGTTATACCTACAGTCTACAGTTATACCTACAACCCATAGCTACAGTTATACCTACAGTCCGCAGCTACAGTTATACCTAAAGCCCACAGCTACAGTTATACCTAGAGTCCACAGCTACAGTTATACCTACAGCCCACAGCTACAGTTATACCTACAGCCCACAGCTACAGTTATACCTACAGTCCATAGCTACAGCTACAGTTACACCTACAGTCCACAGCTACAGTTATACCAACAGCCCACAGCTACAGTTATACCAACAGCCCACAGCTACAGTTATAGATATACCTACAGGCCATAGCTACAGTTATACCTACAGTCCACAGCCACAGTTATACCTACAGACCACAGCTACAGTTATTCCTACAGTCTACAGTTATACCTACAGGCCATAGCTACAGTTATACCTACAGTCTACAGCTACAGTTATACCTACAACCCATAGCTACAATTATACCTACAGTCCACAGCTACAGTTATACCAACAGCCCACAGCTAGTTATACCTACAGTCTACAGCTACAGTTATACCTACAGTCCACAGCTACAGTTATACCTACAGTCCATAGATACAGTTACACCTACAGTCCACAGCTACAGTTATACCTACAGTCCACAGCTACAGTTATACCTACAGCCCACAGCTACAGTTATACCTAGAGTCCACAGCTACAGTTATACCTACAGCCCACAGCTACAGTTCTACCTACAGTCTACAGCTACAGTTCTGCCTACAGTCCACAGCTACAGTTATACCTACAGTCCACAGCCACAGTTATACCTACAGACCACAGCTACAGTTATACCTACAGTCTACAGTTATACCTACAGGCCATAGCTACAGTTATACCTACAGTCTACAGCTATACCTACAACCCATAGCTACAGTTATACCTACAGTCCATAGCTACAGTTATACCTACAGACCACAGCTACAGTTATACCTACAGTCTACAGTTATACCTACAGTCCATAGCTACAGCTACAGTTACACCTACAGTCCACAGCTACAGTTATACCAACAGCCCACAGCTACAGTTATACCTACAGTCCACAGCCAGAGATATACCTACAGTCCATAGCTACATTTATACCTACAGCCCAAAACTACAGTTATACCTACAGTAGACAGCTACAGTTCTACCTACAGTCTACAGCTACAGTTCTGCCTACAGTCCACAGCTACAGTTATACCTACAGTCCACAGCCACAGTTATACCTACAGACCACAGCTACAGTTATACCTACAGTCTACAGTTATACCTACAGGCCATAGCTACAGTTATACCTACAGTCTACAGCTATACCTACAACCCATAGCTACAGTTATACCTACAGTCCATAGCTACAGTTATACCTACAGACCACAGCTACAGTTATACCTACAGTCTACAGTTATACCTACAGGCCATAGCTACAGTTATACCTACAGTCTACAGCTACAGTTATACCTACAGACCACAGCTACAGTTATACCTACAGTCTACAGTTATACCTACAGTCTACAGTTATACCTACAACCCATAGCTACAGTTATACCTACAGTCCACAGCTACAGTTATACCTACAGCCCACAGCTACAGTTATACCTAGAGTCCACAGCTACAGTTATACCTACAGCCCACAGCTACAGTTCTACCTACAGTCTACAGCTACAGTTCTGCCTACAGTCCACAGCTACAGTTATACCTACAGTCCACAGCCACAGTTATACCTACAGACCACAGCTACAGTTATACCTACAGTCTACAGTTATACCTACAGGCCATAGCTACAGTTATACCTACAGTCTACAGCTATACCTACAACCCATAGCTACAGTTATACCTACAGTCCATAGCTACAGTTATACCTACAGACCACAGCTACAGTTATACCTACAGTCTACAGTTATACCTACAGGCCATAGCTACAGTTATACCTACAGTCTACAGCTACAGTTATACCTACAGACCACAGCTACAGTTATACCTACAGTCTACAGTTATACCTACAGTCTACAGTTATACCTACAACCCATAGCTACAGTTATACCTACAGTCCACAGCTACAGTTATACCTACAGCCCACAGCTACAGTTATACCTAGAGTCCACAGCTACAGTTATACCTACAGCCCACAGCTACAGTTATACCTACAGCCCACAGCTACAGTTATACCTACAGTCCATAGCTACAGCTACAGTTACACCTACAGTCCACAGCTACAGTTATACCAACAGCCCACAGCTACAGTTATACCAACAGCCCACAGCTACAGTTATAGATATACCTACAGGCCATAGCTACAGTTATACCTACAGTCCACAGCCACAGTTATACCTACAGACCACAGCTACAGTTATTCCTACAGTCTACAGTTATACCTACAGGCCATAGCTACAGTTATACCTACAGTCTACAGCTACAGTTATACCTACAACCCATAGCTACAATTATACCTACAGTCCACAGCTACAGTTATACCAACAGCCCACAGCTAGTTATACCTACAGTCTACAGCTACAGTTATACCTACAGTCCATAGATACAGTTACACCTACAGTCCACAGCTACAGTTATACCTACAGTCCACAGCTACAGTTATACCTACAGCCCACAGCTACAGTTATACCTAGAGTCCACAGCTACAGTTATACCTACAGCCCACAGCTACAGTTCTACCTACAGTCTACAGCTACAGTTCTGCCTACAGTCCACAGCTACAGTTATACCTACAGTCCACAGCCACAGTTATACCTACAGACCACAGCTACAGTTATACCTACAGTCTACAGTTATACCTACAGGCCATAGCTACAGTTATACCTACAGTCTACAGCTATACCTACAACCCATAGCTACAGTTATACCTACAGTCCATAGCTACAGTTATACCTACAGACCACAGCTACAGTTATACCTACAGTCTACAGTTATACCTACAGGCCATAGCTACAGTTATACCTACAGTCTACAGCTACAGTTATACCTACAGACCACAGCTACAGTTATACCTACAGTCTACAGTTATACCTACAGTCTACAGTTATACCTACAACCCATAGCTACAGTTAAACCTACAGTCCACAGCTACAGTTATACCTACAGTCTACAGATACAGTTATACCTACAGCCCATAGTTACAGTTATACCTACAGTCTACAGATACAGTTATACCTACAGCCCATAGTTACAGTTATACCTACAGTCTACAGATACAGTTATACCTACAGCCCATAGTTACAGTTATACCTACAGTCCACAGATACAGTTACACCTACAGTCTACAGATACAGTTATACCTACAGCCCATAGTTACAGTTATACCTACAGTCCACAGATACAGTTATACCTACAGTCTACAGCTACAGTTATACCTACAGTCCACAGATACAGTTATACCTACAGTCTACAGATACAGTTATACCTACAGTCTACAGCTACAGTTATACCTACAGTCTACAGATACAGTTATACCTACAGTCTACAGATACAGTTATACCTACAGCCCATAGTTACAGTTATACCTACAGTCTACAGATACAGTTATACCTACAGCCCATAGTTACAGTTATACCTACAGTCTACAGCTACAGTTATACCTACAGTCTACAGCTACAGTTATACATACAGTCCACAGCTACAGGTATACCTATAGCCCATCGCTACAGTTATACTTAGTCCACAGCTACAGTTATACCTACAGCTACAGTTATACCTACAGTCTACAGCTACAATTATACCTACAGTCCACAGATACAGTTATACCTACAACCCATAGCTACAGTTATACTTACAGTCCACAGCTAAAGAGTTACCCATAGTTACAGTTATACCTACAGTCCACAGCTACAGGTATACCTATAGCCCATCACTACAGTTATACTTAGTCCACAGCTACAGTTATACCTACAGTCTACAGCTACAATTATACCTACAGTCCACAGATACAGTTATACCTACAACCCATAGCTACAGTTATACTTACAGTCCACAGCTAAAGAGTTACCTACAGTTACAATTATACCTACAGTCCACAGATACAGTTAT
Organism: Salvelinus alpinus; assembly: GCF_045679555.1. Classification (NCBI taxonomy): domain Eukaryota; kingdom Metazoa; phylum Chordata; class Actinopteri; order Salmoniformes; family Salmonidae; genus Salvelinus; species Salvelinus alpinus. The sequence goes on from NC_092119.1 coordinate 17,610,546, forward strand.
ACCTACAGTCCACAGATACAGGTATACCTACAGTCCACAGCTACAGCTACAGTTATACCTACAGTCCACAACTAAAGTTAAACATACAGCCCATAACTACAATTATACCTACAGTCCACAGCTACAGTTATACCTACAGTCAACAGTCAACAGATACAGTTATACCTACAACCCATAGCTACAATTATACCTACAGTCCACAGCTACAGTTATACCAACAGTCCACAGCTAGTTATACCTACAGTCTACAGCTACAGTTATACCTACAGTCCACAGCTACAGTTATACCTACAGTCCATAGATACAGTTACACCTACAGTCCACAGCTACAGTTATACCTACAGTCCATAGATACAGCTACAGTTATACCTACAGTCCACAGCTACAGTTATACCTACAGTCCACAGCTACAGTTATACCTACAGTCCATAGCTACAGTTATACCTACAGTCCATAGCTACAGTTATACCTACAGTCTACAGCTACAGTTCTGCCTACAGTCTACAGCTACAGTTATACCTAAAGTCTACAGCTACAGTTATACCTACAGTCCATAGCTACAGCTACAGTTACACCTACAGTCCACGACTAAAGTTATACCTAGAGGCCATAGCTAGAGTTATACCTACAGTCTACAGCTACAGTTCTGCCTACAGTCCACAGCTACAGTTATACCTACAGTCTACAGCTACAGTTCTGCCTACAGTCCACAGCTACAGTAATACCTACAGTCCATAGATACAGTTACACCTACAGTCCACAGCTACAGTTATACCTACAGCCCACAGCTACAGTTATGCCTACAGTCTACAGCTACAGTTATACCTAAAGTCTACAGCTAGAGTTATACCTAAAGTCTACAGCTACAGTTATACCTACAGTCCATAGCTACAGCTAAAGTTATACCTACAGGCCATAGCTACAGGTATACCTACAGTCCACAGCTAGAGTTCTGCCTACAGTCCAAAGCTACAGTTATACCTACAGTCTACAGCTACAGTTCTGCCTACAACCCATAGCTACAGTTATACCTACAGCCCACAGCTACAGTTATACCTACAGCCCACAGCTACAGTTATACCTACAGTCCACAGCTACAGTTATACCTACAGCCCAGAGCTACAGTTATACCTACAGCCCACAGCTACAGTTATACCTACAGTCCATAGCTACAGCTACAGTTACACCTACAGTCCACAGCTACAGTTATACCAACAGCCCACAGCTACAGTTATACCTACAGTCCACAGCCAGAGATATACCTACAGTCCATAGCTACAGTTATACCTACAGCCCAAAACTACAGTTATACCTACAGTAGACAGCTACAGTTCTACCTACAGTCTACAGCTACAGTTCTGCCTACAGTCCACAGCTACAGTTATACCTACAGTCCACAGCCACAGTTATACCTACAGACCACAGCTACAGTTATACCTACAGTCTACAGTTATACCTACAGGCCATAGCTACAGTTATACCTACAGTCTACAGCTATACCTACAACCCATAGCTACAGTTATACCTACAGTCCATAGCTACAGTTATACCTACAGACCACAGCTACAGTTATACCTACAGTCTACAGTTATACCTACAGGCCATAGCTACAGTTATACCTACAGTCTACAGCTACAGTTATACCTACAGACCACAGCTACAGTTATACCTACAGTCTACAGTTATACCTACAGTCTACAGTTATACCTACAACCCATAGCTACAGTTATAACTACAGTCCACAGCTACAGTTATACCTACAGCCCACAGCTACAGTTATACCTAGAGTCCACAGCTACAGTTATACCTACAGCCCACAGCTACAGTTCTACCTACAGTCTACAGCTACAGTTCTGCCTACAGTCCACAGCTACAGTTATACCTACAGTCCACAGCCACAGTTATACCTACAGACCACAGCTACAGTTATACCTACAGTCTACAGTTATACCTACAGGCCATAGCTACAGTTATACCTACAGTCTACAGCTATACCTACAACCCATAGCTACAGTTATACCTACAGTCCATAGCTACAGTTATACCTACAGACCACAGCTACAGTTATACCTACAGTCTACAGTTATACCTACAGGCCATAGCTACAGTTATACCTACAGTCTACAGCTACAGTTATACCTACAGACCACAGCTACAGTTATACCTACAGTCTACAGTTATACCTACAGTCTACAGTTATACCTACAACCCATAGCTACAGTTATACCTACAGTCCACAGCTACAGTTATACCTACAGCCCACAGCTACAGTTATACCTAGTGTCCACAGCTACAGTTATACCTACAGCCCACAGCTACAGTTATACCTACAGCCCACAGCTACAGTTATACCTACAGTCCATAGCTACAGCTACAGTTACACCTACAGTCCACAGCTACAGTTATACCAACAGCCCACAGCTACAGTTATACCAACAGCCCACAGCTACAGTTATAGATATACCTACAGGCCATAGCTACAGTTATACCTACAGTCCACAGCCACAGTTATACCTACAGACCACAGCTACAGTTATTCCTACAGTCTACAGTTATACCTACAGGCCATAGCTACAGTTATACCTACAGTCTACAGCTACAGTTATACCTACAACCCATAGCTACAATTATACCTACAGTCCACAGCTACAGTTATACCAACAGCCCACAGCTAGTTATACCTACAGTCTACAGCTACAGTTATACCTACAGTCCACAGCTACAGTTATACCTACAGTCCATAGATACAGTTACACCTACAGTCCACAGCTACAGTTATACCTACAGTCCACAGCTACAGTTATACCTACAGCCCACAGCTACAGTTATACCTAGAGTCCACAGCTACAGTTATACCTACAGCCCACAGCTACAGTTCTACCTACAGTCTACAGCTACAGTTCTGCCTACAGTCCACAGCTACAGTTATACCTACAGTCCACAGCCACAGTTATACCTACAGACCACAGCTACAGTTATACCTACAGTCTACAGTTATACCTACAGGCCATAGCTACAGTTATACCTACAGTCTACAGCTATACCTACAACCCATAGCTACAGTTATAACTACAGTCCATAGCTACAGTTATACCTACAGACCACAGCTACAGTTATACCTACAGTCTACAGTTATACCTACAGGCCATAGCTACAGTTATACCTACAGTCTACAGCTACAGTTATACCTACAGACCACAGCTACAGTTATACCTACAGTCTACAGTTATACCTACAGTCTACAGTTATACCTACAACCCATAGCTACAGTTATACCTACAGTCCACAGCTACAGTTATACCTACAGCCCACAGCTACAGTTATACCTAGAGTCCACAGCTACAGTTATACCTACAGCCCACAGCTACAGTTATACCTACAGCCCACAGCTACAGTTATACCTACAGTCCATAGCTACAGCTACAGTTACACCTACAGTCCACAGCTACAGTTATACCAACAGCCCACAGCTACAGTTATACCAACAGCCCACAGCTACAGTTATAGATATACCTACAGGCCATAGCTACAGTTATACCTACAGTCCACAGCCACAGTTATACCTACAGACCACAGCTACAGTTATTCCTACAGTCTACAGTTATACCTACAGGCCATAGCTACAGTTATACCTACAGTCTACAGCTACAGTTATACCTACAACCCATAGCTACAATTATACCTACAGTCCACAGCTACAGTTATACCAACAGCCCACAGCTAGTTATACCTACAGTCTACAGCTACAGTTATACCTACAGTCCACAGCTACAGTTATACCTACAGTCCATAGATACAGTTACACCTACAGTCCACAGCTACAGTTATACCTACAGTCCACAGCTACAGTTTTACCTACAGTCCATAGATACAGTTACACCTACAGTCCACAGCTACAGTTATACCTACAGTCCATAGCTACAGTTATACCTACAGTCCACAGCTACAGTTATCCCTACAGTCCATAGATACAGCTACAGTTACACCTACAGTCCACAGCTACAGTTATACCTCCAGTCCATAGCTACAGTTATACCTAAAGTCCATAGCTACAGTTATACCTACAGTCCACAGCTACAGTTATACCTACAGTCTACAGCTACAGTTCTGCCTACAGTCTACAGCTACAGTTATACCTACAGTCCATAGCTACAGTTATACCTACAGTCCATAGCTACAGTTATACCTACAGTCCACAGCTACAGTTATACCTACAGTCTACAGCTACAGTTCTGCCTACAGTCCACATCTACAGTAATACCTACAGTCCATAGATACAGTTACACCTACAGTCCACAGCTACAGTTATACCTACAGCCCACAGCTACAGTTATGCCTACAGCTACAGTTATACCTAAAGTCTACAGCTACAGTTATACCTAAAGTCTACAGCTACAGTTATACCTACAGTCCATAGCTACAGCTACAGTTACACCTACAGTCCACGACTAAAGTTATACCTACAGGCCATAGCTACAGCTACAGTTACACCTACAGTCCACAGCTAAAGTTATACCTACAGGCCATAGCTACAGTTATACCTAGAGTCCATAGCTACAGCTACAGTTACACCTACAGTCCACAGCTAAAGTTATACCTACAGGCCATAGCTACAGTTATACATACAGTCCACGACTAAAGTTATACCTACAGGCCATAGCTACAGTTATACCTACAGTCCACAGCTACAGTTCTGCCTACAGTCCACAGCTACAGTTATACCTACAGTCTACAGCTACAGTTCTGCCTACAACCCTTAGCTACAGTTATACCTACAGCCCACAGCTACAGTTATACCTACAGCCCACAGCTACAGTTATAACTACAGTCCACAGCTACAGTTATACCTACAGCCCACAGCTACAGTTATACCTACAGCCCACAGCGACAGTTATACCTACAGTCCATAGCTACAGCTACAGTTACACCTACAGTCCACAGCTAAAGTTATACCTACAGGCCATAGCTACAGTTATACCTAGAGTCCATAGCTACAGCTACAGTTACACCTACAGTCCACAGTTAAAGTTATACCTACAGGCCATAGCTACAGTTATACATACAGTCCACGACTAAAGTTATACCTACAGGCCATAGCTACAGTTATACCTACAGTCCACAGCTACAGTTCTGCCTACAGTCCACAGCTACAGTTATACCTACAGTCTACAGCTACAGTTCTGCCTACAACCCATAGCTACAGTTATACCTACAGCCCACAGCTACAGTTATACCTACAGCCCACAGCTACAGTTATACCTACAGTCCACAGCTACAGTTATACCTACAGCCCACAGCTACAGTTCTGCCTACAACCCATAGCTACAGTTATACCTACAGTCCACAGCTACAGTTATACCAACAGCCCACAGCTACAGTTATACCTACAGTCCACAGCCAGAGATATACCTACAGTCCATAGCTACAGTTATACCTACAGCCCAAAACTACAGTTATACCTACAGTAGACAGCTACAGTTACACCTACAGTCTACAACTACAGTTATACCTACAGCCCACAGCGACAGTTATACCTATAGTCCATAGCTACAGCTACAGTTACACCTACAGTCCACGACTAAAGTTATACCTACAGGCCATAGCTACAGTTATACCTACAGTCTACAGCTACAGTTCTGCCTACAGTCCACAGCTACAGTTATACCTACAGTCCACAGCCACAGTTATACCTACAGACCACAGCTACAGTTATACCTAAAGTCTACAGTTATACCTACAGGCCATAGCTACAGTTATACCTACAGTCTACAGCTATACCTAGAACCCATAGCTACAGTTATACCTACAGTCCATAGCTACAGTTATACCTACAGACCACAGCTACAGTTATACCTACAGTCTACAGTTATACCTACAGGCCATAGCTACAGTTATACCTACAGTCTACAGCTACAGTTATACTTACAGACCACAGCTACAGTTATACCTACAGTCTACAGTTATACCTACAGTCTACAGTTATACCTACAACCCATAGCTACAGTTATACCTACAGTCCACAGCTACAGTTATACCTACAGCCCACAGCTTTAGTTATACCTAGAGTCCACAGCTACAGTTATACCTACAGCCCACAGCTACAGTTATACCTACAGCCCACAGCTACAGTTATACCTACAGCCCACAGCTACAGTTATACCTACAGTCCACAGCTACAGTTATACATACAGCCCACAGCTACAGTTATACCTACAGCCCACAGCTACAGTTATACCTACAGCCCACAGCTACAGTTATACCTACAGTCCATAGCTACAGCTATAGTTACACCTACAGTCCACAGCTACAGTTATACCAACAGCCCACAGCTACAGTTATACCAACAGCCCACAGCTACAGTTATAGATATACCTACAGGCCATAGCTACAGTTATAGTTATACCTACAGTCCACAGCCACAGTTATACCTACAGACCACAGCTACAGTTATTCCTACAGTCTACAGTTATACCTACAGGCCATAGCTACAGTTATACCTACAGTCTACAGCTACAGTTATACCTACAGACCACAGCTACAGTTATGCCTACAGTCTACAGCTACAGTTATACCTACAGTCTACAGCTACAGTTATACCTACAGACCACAGCTACAGTTATTCCTACAGTCTACAGTTATACCTACAGGCCATAGCTACATTTATACCTACAGTCTACAGCTACAGTTATACCTACAGACCACAGCTACAGTTATACCTACAGTCTACAGCTACAACCCAACGCAATTACCCAACACAGTTATGGCGTCAAGCCTTTGTGCACACTAAAAACATATGTGTACTGATTTGGAAACAGGCTTTTAATGTTATCTGGCATTATGTATTTATTGAGGAGGTGTGTGTGTGTGTGTGTGTGTGTGTGTGTGTGTGTGTGTGTGTGTGTGTGTGTGTGTGTGTGTGTGTGTGTGTGTGTGTGTGTGTGTGTGTGTGTGTGTGTGTGTGTGTGTGTGTGTGGTGTGTGTGTGGCATAGAGGCTGATTGATGTGTTATCTAAAGACCCTGTCCCTGCCATCTTTGTCGTTCTGCAGGCATTCCTATCCACACTGCAGTACTCTAACAGGCTACTGTTGCCTTTTCCAATCATCCAGGTCACCCGTGACACAAGTCAGTATTCGACGTCCATCCATGTCTGAGGACGTCGGGAGATGATGTGGAAACCGGCCTCTAGGGGCAACAGTGAGTGATGTTACCAAGTAGGTTTCTGTTTTGCTAGGATGTTGTTGCTATGGTGTTGTGGGCAGGGATGGTGGATGGGTATAAGAGTCTTCCTCTGATTCAGAAGGTTGCAAGTTGAAGACCAGCGATGGAAAGTTGTTTTTTATGTTTTTGTTTTAAGACTATCCCAAACCTTAACCCTCACCTCAACCAGTTAATGCCTAAACTTAACCTTAAACACTTCCAAATTTGACGTTTGGAACAACATTTGAAAAACATAGATGAATGTCTAAGACTAGTAGTTAGTAACTTCCGATATCCTCATTCATTCTTTAAATATTATACAAAGATAATGAAAATGTATTTATAAAAAAAAGTGAGTGTGTGCACAGGTGTGTTTGTCCCTTGAAACGCACACCACCATGTGTTTGTACAAGTGATGCAACAAAACCACATAGCCCATCTGTGTGTGTGTGTGTGTGTGTGTGTGTGTGTGTGTGTGTGTGTGTGTGTGTGTGTGTGTGTGTGTGTGTGTGTGTGTGTGTGTGTGTGTGTCCATGGAGAGGTAGTGTATGGTGGGCCAGGAGGAGAGGTAGTGTATGGTGGGCCAGGGGTAGAGGTAGTGTATGGTGGGCCAGGGGGAGAGGTAGTGTATGGTGGGCCAGGGGGAGAGGTAGTGTATGGTGGGCCAGGGGGAGAGGTAGTGTATGGTGGGCCAGGGGTAGAGGTAGTGTATGGTGGGCCAGGGGGAGAGGTATTGTATGGTGGGCCAGGAGGAGAGGTAGTGTATGGTGGGCCAGGAGGAGAGGTAGTGTATGGTGGGCCAGGGGGAGAGGTATTGTATGGTGGGCCAGGAGGAGAGGTAGTGTATGGTGGGCCAGGAGGAGAGGTAGTGTATGGTGGGCCAGGGGGAGAGGTAGTGTATGGTGGGCCAGGAGGAGAGGTAGTGTATGGTGGGCCAGGGGGAGAGGTAGTGTATGGTGGGCCAGGGGGAGAGGTAGTGTATGGTGGGCCAGGGGGAGAGGTATTGTATGGTGGGCCAGGAGGAGAGGTAGTGTATGGTGGGCCAGGGGGAGAGGTAGTGTATGGTGGGCCAGGGGGAGAGGTATTGTATGGTGGGCCAGGAGGAGAGGTAGTGTATGGTGGGCCAGGGGGAGAGGTAGTGTATGGTGGGCCAGGGGGAGAGGTATTGTATGGTGGGCCAGGAGGAGAGGTAGTGTATGGTGGGCCAGGAGGAGAGGTAGTGTATGGTGGGCCAGGGGGAGAGGTAGTGTATGGTGGGCCAGGGGGAGAGGTAGTGTATGGTGGGCCAGGGGGAGAGGTAGTGTATGGTGGGCCAGGGGGAGAGGTATTGTATGGTGGGCCAGGAGGAGAGGTAGTGTATGGTGGGCCAGGGGGAGAGGTAGTGTATGGTGGGCCAGGGGTAGAGGTAGTGTATGGTGGGCCAGGGGGAGAGGTAGTGTATGGTGGGCCAGGGGGACAGGTAGTGTATGGTGGGCCAGGGGTAGAGGTAGTGTATGGTGGGCCAGGGGGAGAGGTAGTGTATGGTGGGCCAGGGGGAGAGGTAGTGTATGGTTGGGCAGGGGGAGAGGTAGTGTATGGTGGGCCAGGGGGAGAGGTAGTGTATGGTGGGCCAGGGGGAGAGGTAGTGTATGGTGGGCCAGGGGTAGAGGTAGTGTATGGTTGGGCAGGGGGAGAGGTAGTGTATGGTTGGGCAGGGGGAGAGGTAGTGTATGGTGGGCCAGGGGGAGAGGTAGTGTATGGTGGGCCAGGGGGAGAGGTAGTGTATGGTGGGCCAGGGGGAGAGGTAGTGTATGGTGGGCCAGGAGGAGAGGTAGTGTATGGTGGGCCAGGGGGAGAGGTAGTGTATGGTGGGCCAGGGGTAGAGGTAGTGTATGGTTGGGCAACAGCCAGGGGAGTATGAGTAAAGGGATTTTGTCACCTGAATGTCTCGGAGCTATGACACCTCTTCACAGATCTCACAACTACCAGCTTCCTCCTCAACTCTCTCATCAACACTCATATGTTCACAAAGTTGGTGGCTAAGTCACAGTGCAGTCCCTTGGCTTTGAACCAGCTTATTAAGATAGCCTTATGAGACTATTCTGAAGACTATTACCACCATATAAGCCTTTTCAACGGGGTCATATGAAATAGTATAAATGCATAGCACACATGCATAACTCTGATTGGTAATGAGATGGGGTCATTTTGTTGCCTCATCCAATGAAACGCCCACTGATTGTCCTTACGTCAGAAGAAGTGAGAAATAGCACCGCTCCAATCTCCGCTCATCACTCTCTCCCCGAGACCTCCAATCAATCTGCAATAAAATAACGAGAGGACAGGAAGGACTTAAACGCTCCCTATCTCTCAGCAACTCACTCACTCACCCACTCAAACTAGCTAACTACATTAAGGGGTAGAAGTGGAGACGGCGGTGGTGGGGACTTTCTCTCACCCTCCCTCCCTTCCCTTTTCTTACATTTTGAAAGCTTAATAACATACAATTGGCTATCTGAGTGCAATCTGACGGTCAGGGCTATTTCCACTAGTTTTCCCCAGGCGAAAGGCTCTGTATCTCTGGATGTTAACCTGGTCGAGCCACAGGGTAGGTGGCTCTGGGGGGTATATCTGTGTCCCAAATGGCACCCTGGGATCTGGTCAAAAGTTGTACACTACTGTATATAGGGTACCCTCTGAGACACAACCTCAGTCTCACACTGTGTCTTCTCTCTCTCCCTCTGCCTCTCCCTCTCTCTCCCTCTCCCTCTCTCTCCCTCTCCCTCTCCCTCTCTCTCCCTCTCCCTCTCCCTCTCTCTCACCCACAGCGCTGGCACTCCTAGCCCCGGGCTATAGTGGTAATGTCATATTTTTATTTAATTAGGGTCTATTAAACATAATTAAATTGCTCTGAATCTTAAGACGGCTAAGTGGCAATATAAGGCAGTCGCTGAGCAAGGCTGCGTGTCCTGCTGATACTGGAGAGTAATAAAACTATTCAATTCAACCCTGGAGTGGTTCTACTTCAATGGCTGCCCTATATACTCATATATAACATTGACTTTCCTTACAGCAGGCCAGGTCAGGGGAGGAAGAGAATGACTACTGTAAAAGGGAATGGAATACGAGGTGATGCAGGTGTGGACGACATTTCTCTACGCTGAGGAGCATTTTTCTGTTCTTTTCTTTTTTTTCCCCTTGATAAGTATTTTGGATATCAAAGCGTTTTTTTTTTATCAACATCCTGAACGGAGTAGCGGCTGGGTTGTTGTGTACACCACTGCATTCTGCTTTCAGATATGCTCTGTGTTATGTTTCCTCCACAGACATAGTAAATAACAAAACAGGCTATTTCAGCCAGGTTGCTGTACTGCAAACACACTCCAGATGGCAGGGAGTGAGCACTAAGTCCCTCCCCTTCCTGTGTCAGAGCTGTCAGTCGCAGGGCAGGTGTGTAGTGTGGTGATGAGATGGTGTCTGATGGCTGGGTGAAGCAAGAGAGTGTGCAGCCTGTCAAAACAACACATCTATGTCTGCTAGGGAGTATCCCTTCTCTCACCCAGACACACATCAAACTGCTGTTTGGACGTGAAGACTTATCAGAACAGAGAGAGGCTGAGACAGAGGCCCTCGGAGCACAGAGATTGATAATGTTGTTCTGTTCACAATCAGCTGCTACTATTACTGTGGAAGCTCTCTCTCTCTCTCTCCCTCATTCCCTCCCTCCCTCCCTCCCTCCCTCCCTCCCTCAGAAGCTGCCAGATGGATGTATTTAAAGAGAGGAAAAAAACGAACAATTCGTGCCAAATTATCACTACTTAGAGAGCAAAGATACCACTTCTATTTTTTTTAAAGTAGTGTGTTTGTGTGTGTCTGTCTTCTTTCCCCTTTTCCATTTCATGTTGAGAACAAATGGAAGAGGAAAGGTTTAGCCTAAAAGAATACTTTACCCTGCTGGGAGGCAATTATGAATGGTGGTTGGCTGCAGGCTTGTGTTTAGCCCCACGCACAAACTGACATTCAAGCTTCTTAATCGCTTTCGGAGGACGACGCCTCTGTTCCTCGCCCTGCTTTCTATCTCTCACACCCCATTCTCTCTCGCTCTTGCCCTGTCTTTCACTCCCTCTCCATCTCTCGCTCTCTTTATCTCCCACTCTCTCACACTAATTTAAGGTACTCCTATAAAAACTGTAATAATATTTACAAAGGCACATTTCACCTGTCCTTACTTTAATCTTCCTTGATTATTCTCTAAATTAAACGCTAGCAAAAAAGTACTTATTACGTTAATCTTCTTGGATATATTTCATGTGTAAATTGTATAAGACTGTGAGAAGAACTTAGTAACATTAAATGCTACTGGTGTGGTTTAATTTGCTATTGGTGCTTCGCACATCAAATTTAACCTCTAATATGTTTTTCCTTTTTAATCTGAAAATAATTTCCAAGTTCTGTTATTAAAATAAATATTGTGCAATTAGATTTTTCACAAGCATAATTTATTTCTAAATGTAGAGTTGATTTCACAAAAATACTATGCAGTAAGATAGTATGTGGTAACATATTTACTTGGATAGTCCATCTGAAAATGCTCTGCAGACTATCAAATATGAATACTAAATCCCCTTTACGTGACCTCAAATTAACAATACCAATCAATTAGTGCACATGCCTGAGTACACTTCTCAAGGCAGGCTCCACGCAGCTGTGAGGTGTCATTAAGTCGTGGTCTATTTACAGTCTATTACCTCTCCCTCCTTGGAGAATAAGAGCACAACATTTAAAAAATAAATAAGATGAAGCTTAAATTTAAGACATATTTTGGACATGCCTCAAATGACCATATCAAATAGCTATTTGGTGTTTATGTAGCTAGCTCTATTAAAATAGATCAACTGTTAAACTGCACCTGCAGGGAGCTGCAGTGGAGTGCATTCTAAGGCAGAGAGGAAGGGACCTTCTGAGAGGTGTTGAGTTACACAGTGGTAACATATTGATGAAGTTCCCCTAAACACTAGTGTTTTACAGCACCGGCCAAATCGCAGAGCCCACACACACTGGAGTGCAGGAACATACACATGGATTCGCAGACTTGGGAGTGCATGACTCGGTGCAGAATAGTACCGTTCAGTACTAAAATACTATAAAGTAGCCATCAATCCTCTGTATTATATAAAATACCGCATTCGAGGCCAATATGAAAATATTCAGATAAACCTCCACATCTGTTCTCTGTCTGTAACGACGACCAGTCTGAATCAGGAATCAGTGTGGAGCCACTTCCTGATTATTAAGGGACATCTAAATACGTGTGATATCGTAGCAGTGGTGGCAAGGAATAAATCATCTTTGTTGCCGCGGGTTACCTTCACAAATAACCATTGCAGAAAGAAGGAAATGGAGACGGATGACAGAAAGAAGCAAGAGAGAAGAGAACAAGAAAAGCAAAAGAAAAGCTGTTATGATTAAGACTGAGTCGGTGTTATAAACCGCTCCCCTGCGTTGGTTTCCCCGCGGTAACTTTGTCCATCCCAGAATTTAAAAAAATGATGAGACCCATTTCCCCTGTGTTCCCTCTGGGTTTCTTTGTGGAGGACTTGGCTGTTGTGAAAGATAACTGTGGCGGAAAGGAGCTCTCTCTCCCCATGCCTCCAGCTGCTCTAAAGTAAAATGCCTCTTTACCCCACTGAATAGGAAACTACCTATTTTAATCCTGCTTCGTTTTTTCTCTTTCTTTGTGCCTATTTGAATCTTAATGAGCTTTTCACCTTTTAAGCAGATGGCTTAGGCTGGATTTCTCCATGAGAGTAGGGGTGAGTCTCTCTGTCACGTTTTGCACAATTTGTTTCAACTAGCCGAGTCCTTGAGGGGGTTTTAGGGCCTTGAGTGGGTAATGTGCTGTTTCTCCTCTCTCCTCTCCTCACGGCACCCACCCTAATGAAATCCGCTGAAGGAAAAAACAACTCTCCCTCTCTCTCCTTCTCTCACTATTCTCGCTCTCTAATTTGGGGCTGAGCACTAGCACAATCTCAACAGGAAGGCCCTGTCTGATTGCTACAGAGGTAAATGAGAGGAGAGAGAATGGGGGGGTCATCAGTTCTGGAGAGCTGTGTGACTGACAGACAGGCAGACAGACAGGCAGGCAGACAGACAGGCAGGCAGACAGACAGGCAGGCAGACAGGCAGGCAGGCAGACAGACAGACAGACAGACAGACAGACAGACAGACAGACAGACAGACAGACAGACAGACAGACAGACAGACAGACAGACAGACAGACAGACAGACAGACAGACAGACAGACAGACAGACAGACAGACAGACAGACAGACAGACAGACAGACAGGTTTATGTGTATGATGATTAAGTGCAAGTGAGAGAGACAGCGCAGGTCTGTGTGTGTTTAGAGAGACAGCGCAGGTCTGTGTGTGTTTAGAGAGACAGCGCAGGTCTGTGTGTGTTTAGAGAGACAGCGCAGGTCTGTGTGTGTTTAGAGAGACAGCGCAGGTCTGTGTGTGTTTAGAGAGACAGCGCAGGTCTGTGTGTGTTTAGAGAGACAGAGCAGGTCTGTGTGTGTGTGTGTGTGTGTGTGTGTGTGTGTGTGTGTGTGTGTGTGTGTGTGTGTGTGTGTGTGTGTGTGTGTGTGTGTGTGTGTGTGTGTGTGTGTGTGTGTGTGTGTGTGTGTGTGTGTGTGTGTGTGTACTGTGTATGTGTAACCTACCAGCCAGGACGCTCTCCTGCTTGGGGCAAATTCCTTTGGTCGGCGTCACCATCAGCCTCTCGTTCTCCGGTGTCACCTGGATTCCGATTTCCACCGGTTCCACCACTTTCCTCAGCTGGCAGTGGCCGTGGCGACCCTGGTTCTGCTGCTGCTGGTGGGGTGGGGAGGGGCTGCTGCGGTCAGCGGCCATCTTGTCGTAGCAGCCGTGGCCTTGCAGTGGGGTCTGGCACTGCTTCTTCTTGTGCTCGATGAAGAGCAGGATGTCTCCCAGGGGAAAGTTCATCTGACACTGGCCACAGGTGAGCAGGTCGTGGTCGACCAGACCCATGGCCAGGCTGTTTGATAGGCTGGGGTCCAGCAGGGCCGGGTGGGACAACAGGGGGTGAGGGTGAGGGAGGGTGAGGGAGTCAGACACGGACAGTCCGCCGTCCACATGGTCAGCCTCCGCCGCTGTGGGAGCAAGAGAGAAAATATTATAAATAGTGAGATTTGTTCTGTGGAAGTGTAGAACAGAGCTCTGGGGTATAGAACTGTCTGCATTGCTGTGGAGTCAGTGCTTTTCTGTTCTCCCTGATTGCTACAACCACCACACACCTGGCAGAGCCCTCCCTGAATGTGTCATCTTACATACGCACGTACGCGCTCTCACACACACAGAGCGGCGAGCGGCGGACATTTTGATAAATCTGCATGTGTGGCACAGAGACCAAGCAGAAAAGTAGGTGCTATTAATATTCAACAGAGAACTGGAGATGATGGAAGTGATAGAGAGTAATAGAGAGAGACAGAGAGAGAGAGAGAGAGAGAGAGAGAGAGAGAGAGAGAGAGAGAGAGAGAGAGAGAGAGAGAGAGAGAGAGAGAGAGAGAGAGAGAGAGAGAGAGAGAGAGAGAGAGAGTCCCACACCTGGAGGAGCCACAGCCCAGCAGGCAGAGCTACGCACAGGCTGTGAGAGGAGCAACTGGCCCAGCCCCCACCAACCAAATGAGTGACATTAAACAAATGCTGAGTCTACTATGCTCACATGTGATGGGCCGAGGGTCATGGTAAGATGAGCACAAGAACTCCACCATTCTCACACTACATCCACCAAAGTGGCATGACACAAATTCTATCTTAAATGATAAACAAATCACATTTGCAAAATAAGAGTTTACTTTAATTGAAAAATCCTATTTTAATGGTTCTTCTTGGATTGTGAGTGTTTGTCTCATTTTGAAAGGTAAAGAAAAGATCCAACAACGTCCAACAACGTTGCATGTTGGAATATACAAGGATTGAAGTCCTCTGCTTTTGGGCTAAAGAGCAGAAACCCAGACTTCCTGAAAGAAATTGATGATGTTGATATTTTAGTACTACAGGAAACATGGTGCAGAGGTGATGTTTCCACTGGCTGTCCACTAGGTTATAGGGAGATAATCATACCATCCACTAAATTAAAAGGAATCAAACAGGGCAGAGACTCAGGGGGATTGCTAATATGGTATAAATCTGAACTAATTAATTCAATCGAATTGATCAAAACAGGAGAATTCTTTATCTGGTTAAAAATCAACAAGGAGGCTATCTTGACAGATAAAAACGTCTTCCTCTGTGCCACATACATTCCCCCCTCAGAGTCACCCTACTTCAACGAAGAGAGCTTCTCCATTCTAGAGGGAGAGATTAGTCACTTTCAGGCCCAAGGCAACGTACTGGTCTGTGGAGACCTGAATGCTAGAATAGCAGAAGAACAAGACACTATTAACAGTCATGGGGATAAACACCTACCAGGAAGCAATAACCTTTCCCTCCCCACATACCCCCACAGAAACAACTATGACAAAGTGAAAAACAAAAATGGATTACAGCTCCTGAGGCTCTGTCGAACACTGGGTCTGTACATAGTCAATGGCAGGCTGAGAGGAGACTCTTTTGGTAGGTACACCTACAGCTCATCCCTTGGCAGCAGCACTGTAGACTACTTCCTCACCGACCTAAACCCAGAGTCTCTCAGAGCCTTCACAGTCAGCCCACTAACACCTCTCTCAGACCACAGTAAAATCACAGTGTATCTGAGAAGAGCAGAACCCAACCATGAAGCATCATGGCCCAATAAATTACATGGTACTAAACAAGCCTATAGATGGAGTGCAAACAGTACAGACATCTACCAAAAAGCAATTAGTAGCCAAAAAATACAATATCTCCTGGACAACTTTTTAGCCTTAACATTCTCCTTCAGCAATGAAGGTGTAAATTTGGCCGTTAGGAACATAAACTTTATATTTGACAAATTAGCCTCCTTGGCTAATCTAAAGAAGCATAAGAGCAAACCAAAAATAACAGATAATGAAAAATGGTTTGATAATGATTGCAAAAATCTAAGAAAGTCATTGAGAAATATATCTAATCAAAAACACAGAGAACCAGACAACAAAAATATACGCCTTCAATATGGGGAAACACTGAAGCAATACAAACGCACCCTAAGAACAAAAAAGGAACAGCACATTAGAAATCAGCTGGATGGAATTGAGGAATCCATAGAATCAAACCACTTCTGGGAGAATTGGAATAAATTAAACAAACCTCATCATGAGGAGTTGGCTATCCAAAATGGGGATATGTGGAGAAATCACTTTGCAAACCTCTACAGCAATATAACAAAGAGCCCAGAACAAAAAGATATACAAGAAAAATTACAAATCCTTGAATTAGCAGTCAAAGACTATCAGAATCCTGTGGATACCCCAATTACAGAAGAAGAATTATTGGAAAAAATATGCAATCTCCAACCCAAAAAGGCCTGTGGTGCTGATGGGATTTTAAATGAAATGATCAAATATACAGACCACAAATTCAAATTGGCTATACTCAAACTCTTCAACATTATCCTCACTGCAGGTATTTTCCCCGATATTTGGAACCAGGGACTGATCACACCAATCTATAAAAATGGAGACAAATTTGACCCAAATAATTACAGAGGAATATGCGTTAACAGCAACTTGGGGAAAATTCTCTGCAGTATTATAAATAGCAGACTACATCATTTCCTTGACGAACACAACGTCCTGAGCAGAAGCCAGATTGGATTTCTAAAAAATTATCGTACAACAGACCACATTTACACCCTCCACACTCTAATTGATAAACAAGTTAACCAAAACAAAGGCAAAATCTACTCGTGTTTTGTAGATTTCAAGAAAGCATTTGATTCAATTTGGCACGAAGGTCTTTTTTATAAACTAATAGAAAGTGGTATTGGAGGGAAAACATATGATTTTATTAAATCAATGTACACTAAAAACAAATGTGCGGTTAAAATTGGCAACAAGCAAACAGACTTATTCTCTCAGGGGCGGGGAGTGAAACAGGGCTGCCCAATAAGTCCAACATTATTTAACATCTACATGAATGAATTGGCAAAAACATTAGAAGAATCGACAGCACCTGGTATCACCCTACACAACACTGAAATCAAGTGTCTGCTGTACGCAGATGACCTGGTGCTGCTGTCTCCCACTAAAGAGGGGTTACAGCAACACCTAGATCATCTTCACAGGTTCTGTCAGACTTGGGCTCTGACCGTTAACCTAAAAAAAACAAATATAATGATATTCCAAAAAAGGTCCGGAAATAAGGATGACAAATATAAATTCTATTTGGACACAGTTCTATTAGAACACACCAAAAACTACACATATCTAGGACTAAATATCAGCAACACAGGTAGCTTTCACATGGCTGTGAATGAGCTGAGAGACAAAGCAAGAAGAGCATTCTATGCCATTAAAAGGAACATCAAAATTGAAATTCCAATTAGAATCTGGCTCAAAATTTTTCAATCAGTTATAGAACCAATTGCTCTATATGGCAGTGAAGTATGGGGTCCACTCTCTAATAATGAATTTACTAAATGGGACAAACATCCAATTGAAGTATTGCATGCAGAGTTTTGCAAGACTGTATTGCAAGTACAAAGAAAAACTCCAAATAACGCATGTAGGGCAGAATTGGGCCAATATCCCCTCCTCATTCGAATAGAAAAAAGAGCCATCAAATTTTACAACCATCTAAAAACAAGTGACCCTAAAACATTCCATCACACAGCTCTACAATGTCAAGAGATGAAACCAGAGAAGAGTCCCCTCAGCCAGCTGGTTCTGAGGCTCAGTTCACCAACCCAAACCAACCCCATAGAGCCTCGGGACAGCCCTCAGAAAATCTGGCCCAACCAAATCATCACAAAACAAAAAGAAAAATATATAACCTATTGGAAAGACACCACAAAAAATCAAAGTAAACTTCAATGCTATTTGGCTCTAAACAGACAGTACATGGTGGCAGACTATCTGACCACTGTGACTGATAGAAAACTGAGGAAAACATTGACTAGGTACAGACTCAGTGAGCACAGTCTGGCTATAGAGACCGGTCGTCACAGACAAACCTGGCTGCCCAGGGAGGACAGGCTGTGCTCACTCTGCTCCAGGGGAGAGGTAGAGACAGAAGTGCATTTCCTACTACACTGTGACAAATACTCAGACCTAAGAGCATATTTCTTTCCCAAAATTATAATTCAATACAAAGAATTTGAAACTATAAAAGATGAAGAAAAATTCAAATATTTGTTGGGTGAAAAGCCAAAATGTGCAGTTTTGGCAGCCAAATATGTGTCCTCCTGCCATAGCCTGAGGGACAGCCAGTGAAAAATGCAAAGTAATGTTGATAATATTTCCCATTTAGCTTAGTTTTGCTTTGTCTTTCGTACCAGGTCATGTGTCTTCTCAGTCATGTTGACACTGGTCTACTACTGTTGCTTTAATGTATTGTTGTTCTGATTAATATTGTTGTTGTAGCTGTTATTAATGGTAATCCCATGTCCACTACTACTATTATTATTACTGTTAGTCCCACCATTTATTTATATATAAATATATATATATTTTGTGTATATATATACATATATATTTTATTTAAATTTTTCGATATGTATACTTTGACAATGTAAGTAATAATAACTTGCCATGTCAATAAAGTCAATTGAATTGAATTGAATTGAGAGAGAGAGAGAGAGAGAGAGAGAAAGAAAGACAGACAGACAGACAGACAGACAGACAGACAGACAGACAGACAGACAGACAGACAGACAGACAGACAGACAGACAGACAGACAGACAGACAGACAGACAGACAGACAGACAGACAGACCGAGAAAGAGAGAGAGAGGGAAAGACAGAGAGAGAGAGAGAGAGAGAGAGGGAGACAGAGACAGAGAGAGAGAGAGAGAGAGAGAGAGAGAGAGAGAGAGAGAGAGAGAGAGAGAGAGAGAGAGAGAGAGAGAGAGAGAGAGAGAGAGAGAGAGAGAGAGAGAGAGAGAGAGAGAGAGAGAGAGAGAGAGAGAGAGAGAGAGAGAGAGAGAGAGAGAGAGAGAGAGAGAGAGAGAGAGAGAGGAGTATTTGCCACGACCATGAAAGCATGAAGCTCTGCAGATCTACTGGCTGATTCTGTCACCTATATAAACAAGAGACCACAGAACACAGAACATGCTCTTAGGCCCTATACTCTCTCTCTCTTCCTCCTCTCCCTCTTTACCCCCTTCCTCTCATTGCATCCATTTTGAAATCTCATTCTCACCTTTCAACACGCGGCTACAATCGCCTCTTTGTAGTCCTAGGCTCTCGCTTGGTGTTGCCACCTTCAGCGTAGGCGACAGAGCCCTGACAAAAAGCCCACCAGGGACGTGCTATACGTCTACCAGTTAGACACACACACACTACTGTTGCTGTTCTATTTGACAGTTTACCCCCCCCCCCCTCCCCCCTTGAGCTGAGCAGAGCGTCTCTCTACTGTACTACGGCTGCTGTGTTGTACTGTGGTGCTCAGGTTCAGGTTCAAGCGGGCAGACAACATGTTTGTAGATACGTGGGGGTGTATATAAACTGTGATGCTATCGCCACGACAGTCATAGGTAAGATGTTATCCTCACACACATACACCAGTGGCGCAGAGTAAAAGGGAGAGAGAGAGAGAGGGAGAGAGGAGTCAAGGAGAGAGGTAAATTGGTACGCAGGAGAGAAGCTGGGGGTGGGGACAGAGGTAAAGACAGGGGTTAGAGTCAGTGGAAACGACTGAGAGAAAGAGAGAGAGATAAAAGAGGTAGAGGTAGTGTGGGGGAGAGAACCACTGGTAGAGAGAGGTAGATAGAGAGAGGAGGTAGAGGTAGTGTGGGGGAGAGAGCCACTGGTAGAGAGAGGTAGATAGAGAGAGGAGGTAGAGGTAGTGTGGGGGAGAGAGCCACTGGTAGAGAGAGGTAGATAGAGAGAGGAGGTAGAGGTAGTGTGGGGGAGAGAGCCACTGGTAGAGAGAGGTAGATAGAGAGAGGAAGTAGAGGTAGTGTGGGGGAGAGAGCCACTGGTAGAGAGAGGTAGATAGAGAGAGGAGGTAGAGGTAGTGTGGGGGAGAGAGCCACTGGTAGAGAGAGGTAGATAGAGAGAGGAGGTAGAGGTAGTGTGGGGGAGAGAGCCACTGGTAGAGAGAGGTAGATAGAGAGAGGAGGTAGAGGTAGTGTGGGGGAGAGAGCCACTGGTAGAGAGAGGTAGATAGAGAGAGGAGGTAGAGGTAGTGTGGGGGAGAGAGCCACTGGTAGAGAGAGGTAGATAGAGAGAGGAGGTAGAGGTAGTGTGGGGGAGAGAGCCACTGGTAGAGAGAGGTAGATAGAGAGAGGAGGTAGAGGTAGTGTGGGGGAGAGAGCCACTGGTAGAGAGAGGTAGATAGAGAGAGGAGGTAGAGGTAGTGTGGGGGAGAGAGCCACTGGTAGAGAGAGGAAGATAGAGAGAGGAGGTAGAGGTAGTGTGGGGGAGAGAGCCACTGGTAGAGAGAGGTAGATAGAGAGAGGAGACGGACCCACTGGTTACCCTCTAGGTTACAGAGAGCTGGTAGTCCCATTCCCCAAACAACCAGGTGTGAAACAGGGAAGGGATTCAGGGGGTATGCTAATTTGGTATAGAGCAGACCTAACTCACTCCATTAAATTAATCAAAACAGGAACATTTCACATTTGGCTAGAAATTCAAAAGGAAATGATCTTAACAGAGATCTGTGTGCTACCTATACCCCCCCCCCCCCCTCCACACTAGAATCCCCATGTTTAATGAAGACAGCTTCTCCATCCTGGAGGGGGAAATCAATCATTTACAGGCCCAGGGACATGTACTAGTCTGTGGCAGCCTAAATGCCAGAACTGGACAAGAACTTGACACCCTCAGCACACAGGGGGACAAACACCTGCCTGGAGGTGACAGCATTCCCTCCCTCATATGACACTTAGGCACAACTATGACAACTTAACCAACAAAAGCGGGTCACAACTCCTGCAGCTCTGTCGCACGCTGGGTATGTACATAGTCAATGGTAGGCTTCGAGGGGACTCCTATGGTAGGTACACCTATAGCTTATCTCTTGGCAGTAGTACTGTAGACTACTTTATCACTGACCTCAACCCAGAGTCTCTCAGAGCATTCAGTCAGCCCACTGACACCCTATCATACCCCAGCAAAATCACAGTCTACTTGAACAGAGCAATACTCAATCATGAGGCATCAAAGCCAAAGGAACTGAGTAATATTAAGAAATTATATCGATGGAAACCGACCAAAAAACAATTAGTCAACAACAAATTCAATCCCTTTTAGACAACTTCCTGGACAAAACGTTCCACTGTAATAGTGAAGGTGTAAATTTGGCAGTAGAAAATGTTAACAATATATTTGACCTCTCAGCTTTCCTATCAAATCTAAACATTTCAAACAGAAAACTGAAGAAAATGAACAACAATTACAAATGGTTTGATGGAGAATGCAAAAACCTAAGAAAGAAATTGAGAAACCTGTCCAACCAAAAACATAAGGTGGGGATAAACCACTTCTCCAATCTTTTTGGCTCTATAACAAAGAACAAACAGCAAAAACATATACATGATCAAATACAAATCTTAGAATCAACTATTAAAGCTTACAGGAACCAACTGAATTCTCCAATTACCTTGAATGAACTACAGGACAAAATAAAAACCCTCCAACTCAAAAAAGACTCGTACATTTCCTCAGTGAAAACAATGTACTGAATAAATGTCAAACTGTCTTTTTAACAAATTATCGTACGACAGACCACATATTCACACCCTAATTGACAAACAAATAAACCAAAACAAAGGCAAAGTCTCCTCGTCAACAGTGAAGAGTCGACTCTGGGATGCTGGCCTTCTTGGCAGAGTTCCTCTGTCCAGTGTTTGTGTTCTTTTGCCCATCTTAATGTTTAATTTTTATTGGCCAGTCTGAGATATGGCTTTTTCTTTGCAACTCTGTCTAGAAGGCCAGCATCCCGGAGTCGCCTCTTCACTGTTGACATTGAGACTGGTGTTTTGCGCATACTATTTAATGAAGCTGCCAGTTGAGGACTTGTGAGGATTCTGTTTCTCAAACTAGACACTCCAATGTACTTGTCCTCTTGCTCAGTTGTGCACCAGGGCCTCCCACTACTCTTTCTATTCTGGTTAGAGCCAGTTTGCGCTGTTCTGTGGTGGGAGTAGTACACAGCATTGTACGAGATCTTCAGTTTCTTGTCAATTTCTCGCATGGAATAGCCTTCATTTCTCAGAACAAGAATAGACTGACGAGTTTCAGAAGAAAGTTCTTTGTTTCTAGCCATTTTGAGCCTGCTGATGCTCCAGATACTCAACTAGTCTAAAGAAGGACAATTGTATTGATTATTTAATTAGCACAACAGTTTTCAGCTGTGCTAACATAATTGCAAAAGGGTTTTCTAATGATCAATTAGTCTTTTAAAATGATACACTTGGATTAGCTAACACAACGTGCCATTGGAACACAGGAATGATGGTTGCTGATAATGGGCCTCTGTACGCCTATGTAGATATTACATTAATCAAGCTACAATAGTCATTTACAACATTAACAATGTCTACACTGTATTTCTGATCAATTTGATGTTATTTTAATGGACAAACAATGTGCGTTTCTTTCAAAAACAAGGACATTTCTAAGTGACCCCAAACTTTTGAACGGTAGTGTATTTATCAACGAATTGGCGAGGGCACTAGAACAGTCTGCAGCACCCGGCATCACCCTACTAGAATCTGAAGTCAAATGTCTACTGTTTGCTGATGATCTGGTACTTCTGTCATCAACCAAGGAGAGGCTACAGCAGCACCTAGATCTTCTGCACAGATTCTGTCAGACCTGGTCCCTGACAGTAAATCTCAGTAAGACAAAAATAATGGTGTTCCAAAAAAGGTCCAGTCGCCAGGACAACAAATACAAATTCCATCTAGACACCGTTGCCCTGCAGCACAACAAACGATACATACCTCGGCCTAAACATCAGCACCACAGGTAAATTCCACAAAGCTGTGAATGAACTGACGTAAGAATCAAAAGGAACATCAAATTTGACATACCAATTAGGATCTGGCTAAAAATACTTTAAAATACTTGAATCAGTTATAGAACCCATTGCCCCTTATGGTTGTGAGGTTTGGGGTCCACTCACCAACCAAGAATTCACAAAATGAGGCAAACACCAAATTGAGACTCTGCATGCAGAATTCTGCAAAAATATCCTCAGCGTACAACGTAAAACACCAGATAATGCATGCAGGGCAATTAGGCCGATACCAGCTAATTATCAAAATCCAGAAAAGAGCCGTTAAATTCTACCACCACCTAAAAGGAAGCAATCCCAAACCTACCATAACAAAGCCATCACCTACAGAGAGATGAAGGACAGCAGCACAATTAGACCCAACCAAATCATGAGAAAACAAAAAGATAATTATTTCCAATGTGTCTAGAAATTAACAAAAAAACAGAGCAAACTATTTGGCCCTAAACAGAGAGTACACAGTGGCAGAATACCTGACCACTGACTCAAAATTAAGGAAATCTTTGACTATGTACAGACTCAGTGAGCATAGCCTTGCTATTGAGAAAGGCTGCCGTAGGCAGACCTGGACCTCAAGAGAAGATAGGCTATGTGCACACTGCCCACAAAATGAGGTGGAAACTGAGCTGCACTTCCTAACCTCCTTCCAAATGTATGACCATATGAGAGACACATATTTCCCGACCCACAAAGAATTCGAATACAAATCCAATTTTGAATAACTCCCATATCTACTGGGTGAAATACCACAGTGTGCCATCACAGCAGCAAGATTTGTGACCTGTTGCCACAATAAAAGGGCAACCAGGGAAGAACAAACACCATTGTAAACACAACCCATATTTATGTTTATTTATTTTCCCTTTTGTACTTTAACCATTTGCACATCATTACAACATTGTATATATACATAATATGACATTTGTAATGTCTTTATTATTTTGGAACTTCTGTGAGTGTAATGTTTACTGAGGTAGTGTGAGGGGGGATGGAGCCACTGGTAGAGAGAGGTAGATAGAGAGAGGGTAGAGGTGTGAGCCCCTAGAGCGCTGCTCAGGTAGCCCTGTTTACATGTCCTCCAGGACTCTCTCTCTCCACTCATTGTAGATGATGGATCACCAGCAGGCTGTGCGTCCTTCTGCCATTTGTCAACGCTCCAAATTATAAATGCAGACAGATGTGTAATGTCAAACTGAGCGCAGGCCTCTTGATTTACTGTATGATCCACCGTTAGCATGGGTTTATTTTAGCTCATGTTTATTTTTAACAGAAACAGCCAGAATGGGTTCAAAACATCATCCTAAATGATTAGCACAGTAAAATTGTATACAGGACATTAATTGGATAGAAATTCTGTGTTTATTTTAAACATTTTATAACATATAATATGATAAATGATTATTATTTACTAACATACCTATGCAGTAAGAAGAAGAAGTAGAAAAAGAAGTAGAAGAAGAAGTAGAAGTAGAAGAAGAAAAGCCGATATTGCTTTCCTGTGATGTAAAGGAGCCATTGCCTGATCTGGGCAGGATGACCTTGTAGTGGAGGAGATGGGGACAGGAGGGACACTTTGCTTCAGCTTCTCTTTGCCAGCATCATGTCTACATGCATGTAGCATTACTGTCTACATGCAACCATTGCGTTGTATGATCACACTCAGGAGGATAACATCAGCTGTGTGTGTGCGTGTGTGCGACAGAGACCCGATGTGACCTGCAGACATAGGCAGGTGTGCATCAAATTAGGCTGCAGTGGTTCTCTTATGTAAATGAACAGGCCACTGAGATCAGAACACACACACGCGCACAGCTATTAACAATAGTGCACTCTGCTGACCTAGTTGACCACCCCATGCCTCAGCTCCTGAACTCTCCATATGCACTCTGCTGACCTAGTTGACCACCCCATGCCTCAGCTCCTGAACTCTCCATATGCACTCTGCTGACCTAGTTGACCACCCCATGCCTCAGCTCCTGAACTCTCCATATGCACTCTGCTGACCTAGTTGACCACTCCATGCCTCAGCTCCTGAACTCTCCATATGCACTCTGCTGACCTAGTTGACCACTCCATGCCTCAGCTCCTGAACTCTCCATATGCACTCTGCTGACCTAGTTGACCACCCCATGCCTCAGCTCCTGAACTCTCCATATGCACTCTGCTGACCTAGTTGACCACCCCATGCCTCAGCTCCTGAACTCTCCATATGCACTCTGCTGACCTAGTTGACCACCCCATGCCTCAGCTCCTGAACTCTCCATATGCACTCTGCTGACCTAGTTGACCACCCCATGCCTCAGCTCCTGAACTCTCCATATGCACTCTGCTGACCTAGTTGACCACCCCATGCCTCAGCTCCTGAACTCTCCATATGCACTCTGCTGACCTAGTTGACCACCCCATGCCTCAGCTCCTGAACTCTCCATATGCACTCTGCTGACCTAGTTGACCACCCCATGCCTCAGCTCCTGAACTCTCCATATGAAATATGACGGCCTGTTTCTGATAATGACGTTTGGTGAATTCATTGTTCTATTAATTTAAAAAAATTAAAAAATGAAGATAATTTGTCATTTAAATATTCAAATTTTCCTTTCAATGAATAAAGGTGTACTAAATACAAGCCCTCGCATAACATGAGTCTCATAGTGGCAGTCACAAGGGATATGTGAGACAACCGTAATGTATGTCTTTGCACTGCATTGTGGGAGCTGCGGTCTATTTCCTGATGTGAGTCGGGAGAGGTGTGACAGGAAGTGACTGAAGACAGCTCAACACTCTCTTCCTGATCAGGACCAGTGAATCACGGCCTAGTCAATGTTGCTCTCTAATAGGTGTTACTCACAGCAGACCAAATATTGATACCAGAAAGGTCTGGGTCTTATAGACTAAATCAGTGGTGTTAGTGGAGACTGGGCTAACAGGGCTCTGGACTCTAGAAGACTGGCATGAGTCAACAAAGAAACATTGTTCTCTCATCCATTAACAGCAACCGTTCCCAAAACACAGGCTAATAAAACCCATCCATTGAGGAGAAGCAGGACAGAAATGAAAGCAATATGGCATTGTTTGTCTAACTGTCACCTGACCAAGTACTGGTTCAAAATCCAAGACAGGCAGCCCTATTCCCGACGCACCTTGGTACACTCACACACACTGTCGTCCACGAAACCCATTTGCTACCACCCCCGACAACCATGCTGTCACCTAGGTAACATTACGTGTCATTTATCCCTCTGATCCCTAAGAAAATGTCACATGTTATTCATCTTCATCCAGTACACAGGAGGTCTGTGTCGCAAATAGCACCCTATTCTCTATATAGGGCACTACTTTTGACCAGGACCAATGTGGCTTTGGTCAAAAGTATTGCACTATATAGGGAATTGGTTGCCCATTGGGACACAACCTACAGACTAGGGGGAAGATAGGGAGAAAGAGAGAGAGGATGATATCTGCATAGTGAGGTTTAAAAAGGACTTATTCCTATAGAGCTTGTACTGAGATATGTTCTATACAGTGGGTCTAATGCCCACTGAAGACTCAAGGTATTTGACTTGTACTGAAGTAGGTGTTTTTTTTAAAGAAAATAAAGTAACATTGAAATAAAATGTCTATTTGTTTTCTAACTGACAGATTCTTTGTGGTTTTTCTCTCCGAGACGCATCATTAGCAGGTCTTGCTAGGTTGCTGCTCAGATGGCTTGGCGTGCGTCTGGGTCTCTCTGAGGAAATGACAGAAAGGAAGAAGCGCTTGACTTTGGCCTAATTGACCGAATAAGGCTGGCTGAGTCTGAGGGGGCTTTGGTCAAACGTAGTGCACTATAGAAGGAGTAGGGCTCCATTTGGGTCAGAGAACATACTAAAGGCGTTTCCAGTAGTGTGTGTAAAGCCCAAAAACACAAAGCATACTGAGCGTCTAACAATGACAAGCCACAATGCAACAGAAGCCTTCACAATCCAGCAACCAGCCAGCTCATTGAAGAGCAACACATATTTTTTAATTTCAGAGACACTCCACTCAAAAGTGTTTCTCTCAAAGGGGAGTGGAATTGCTGCTGACAGGTATTTGGCCAATCAGATTGTGTGTCTCGCTGGCGAGCGGCAAGCCCAGAAAAAAGGCCCACAGATTTGGTTATATAATATGGCCCGGGGAGTGTGTCAATATTCTACGCTAACTTTTGCCATAGTAATAATCTGGGTGATGAGAGATGTGATGTTAATATCTTGGGGTAAAGTGTTCCACTGCTTTCCTCCTTCCTCCTTCCTTTCGTTTGCTCGTCGCTACAAACATACTTTTAATAAAGCAAGACTGTTCACATTCCACACTGCAAATAAACCCTGAAGATAACAACCCCCTATTCACACATACAAATGTGGTAACATTTCAACTCTACAATGCTTTTCAACCTCTCTCTCTCTCTCTCTCTCTCTCTCTCTCTCTCTCTCTCTCTCTCTCTCTTTCTCTTTCTCTCTTTCTCTCCCCTCTCTCTTTCTCTCCCCTCTCCCCTCTCTCCTCTCTCTCTCTTTCTCTCTTTCTCTCCCTCTCTCTCTCTCTCCTCTCTCTCTCTCTCTCTCTCTCTCTCTTTCTCTTTCTCTCTTTCTCTCCCCTCTCTCTTTCTCTCCCATCTCTCCTCTCTCTCTCTCTCTCTCTTTTTCTCTTTCTCTCCCCTTTCTCCCCTCTCTCCCCTCTCTCCCCTCTCTCCCCTCTCTCTCTCTCTCTCTCTCTCTCTCTCTCTCTCTCTCTCTCTCTCTCTCTCCCTCTCTCCCCTCTCTCCCTCTCTCCCTCTCTCTCTCTCTCTCTCTCTCTCTCTCTCTCTCTCTCTCTCTCTCTCTCCCCTCTCTCCCCTCTCTCCTCTCTCTCTCTCTCTCTCTCTCTCTCTCTCTCTCTCTCCCCTCTCTCCCCTCTCTCCCCTCTCTCTCCTCTCTCTCCCTCTCTCTCTCTCTCTCTCTCTCTCTCTCTCTCTCTCTCTCTCTCTCTCTCTCTCTCTCTCTCTCTCCCCTCTCTCCCCTCTCTCCCCTCTCTCTCTCTCTCTCTCTGCACACGTACTTTTTGACTGATTTCATTTATTTTTTTACTGGCACCATAAACGTTCTCATTTAAATCATGAAAGCTCCTCTAATTCTGTCCAGATAGAAAGATCTCCTCTGGGCCAATTAAGACCATTCATAATGGTGCTGCTACATCTGTGCTACACGGGGAATGGGGTTAAGGAAGGCGTCTGGGGTAGCAATGAAAGCCAGAGGAAATACCTAATCAAACTGTAAAAGACAGAGTTGACTGTTTGCTCACTATTTCCCTCTACACCGTGCTATGCTGCTCGGCTCTCAACAAGGCTGCATGTTTGTGGCTGAGGATGCAGACA
>NC_092119.1:17644256-17649256 GCF_045679555.1 Salvelinus alpinus
GGAGATGAGGAAAGAGAAGAAGAGGAGGAGAGAGAAGGAGAGGAGGAGAGAGAAGGAGAGGAGGAGAGAGAAGGAGAGGAGGAGAGAGAAGGAGAGGAGGAGAGAGAAGGAGAGGAAGGAGAGGAGGACAGAGAAGGAGAGGAGGACAGAGAAGGAGAGAAGCAGAGAGAAGGAGAGGATGACAGAGAAGGAGAGGAGGACAGAGGAGAGGAGGACAGAGGAGAGGAAGACAGAGAAGGAGGTTTGCGGATGCTGTAGGACCAGCTGCCAGAGAGAGAGAGAGGTGTTGACAGTTAGAATGTACAGTAACCGTGGTGTGTTAAAGCTGATATCATCAAAAAGCCACCACCGCTCACTCTAACTCCTACTACCTACGCCCCATCCCCCCATGACAACACATACACACACAATTAGGAAATATGGCTTTCTACTCTCTCTCAATCTAACTACTAGTGCTGCATGCTATCAGCACACACAGCCTAAGAGCTCCCCCTAGCAGGTGAAAGGAAGCACATCTAGAGAGAGAGTGAGAGAGACAGAGAGAAGGAGAGGGAGAAAAAAGAAAGATAGAGGGAGGCAAATAGAGACTTCTCCACCATAGAGGAGGTATTGAAACAGCTGATAAGTCATGAAGTCAAAGACAGCGTTAAAACACCTAGTGATCACAGACAGACAGTTCACCATCCCTAAAGTAAGCAAACCAGGCTTCTGGCATGCAGGTTAAGGAGAGGGAGAGAGCGGGTGAGAGAGAGAGCAGGGGAAGGAGAGATAGAGAGAGAGAGAGAGAGAGAGAGAGAGAGAGAGAGAGAGAGAGAGAGAGAGAGAGAGAGAGAGAGAGAGAGAGAGAGAGAGAGAGAGAGAGAGAGAGAGAGAGAAGGGGGGATAGTTTCAGTGACCGTTTGTTTTCTTCATGTGGTATTAAAAGTGGGGACATGGATGGTACAGTATTAGTAGTCTATCAGAGACATGGATGGTACAGTATTAGTAGTCTATCAGGGACATGGATGGTACAGTATTAGTAGACTATCAGGGACATGGATGGTACAGTATTAGTAGACTATCAGAGACATGGATGGTACAGTATTAGTAGACTATCAGAGACATGGATGGTACAGTATTAGTAGACTATCAGGGACATGGATGGTACAGTATTAGTAGACTATCAGGGACATGGATGGTACAGTATTAGTAGACTATCAGGGACATGGATGGTACAGTATTAGTAGACTATCAGAGACATGGATGGTACAGTATTAGTAGACTATCAGGGACATGGATGGTACAGTATTAGTAGACTATCAGGGACATGGATGGTACAGTATTAGTAGACTATCAGAGACATGGATGGTACAGTATTAGTAGACTATCAGGGACATGGATGGTACAGTATTAGTAGACTATCAGAGACATGGATGGTACAGTATTAGTAGTCTAGTATTAGTAGACTATCAGAGACATGGATGAGATCTAGTAGTCTATCAGAGACATGGATGGTATCCAGTCTAGTAGTCTATCAGGGACATGGATGGTACAGTATTAGTAGACTATCAGGGACATGGATGGTACAGTATTAGTAGACTATCAGGGACATGGATGGTACAGTATTAGTAGACTATCAGGGACATGGATGGTACAGTATTAGTAGACTATCAGGGACATGGATGGTACAGTATTAGTAGTCTATCAGGGACATGGATGGTACAGTATTAGTAGACTATCAGGGACATGGATGGTACAGTATTAGTAGACTATCAGAGACATGGATGGTACAGTATTAGTAGACTATCAGAGACATGGATGGTACAGTATTAGTAGTCTATCAGAGACATGGATGGTACAGTATTAGTAGTCTATCAGGGACATGGATGGTACAGTATTAGTAGACTATCAGAGACATGGATGGTACAGTATTAGTAGACTATCAGGGACATGGATGGTACAGTATTAGTAGACTATCAGAGACATGGATGGTACAGTATTAGTAGACTATCAGGGACATGGATGGTACAGTATTAGTAGTCTATCAGGGACATGGATGGTACAGTATTAGTAGTCTATCAGGGACATGGATGGTACAGTATTAGTAGACTATCAGGGACATGGATGGTACAGTATTAGTAGACTATCAGGGACATGGATGGTACAGTATTAGTAGACTATCAGGGACATGGATGGTACAGTATTAGTAGTCTATCAGGGACATGGATGGTACAGTATTAGTAGACTATCAGGGACATGGATGGTACAGTATTAGTAGACTATCAGGGACATGGATGGCGGTTGGACAGGCGAACCAACGGCCATCTAATCAGGAGAATGAGTGTAGGCATGCTGCTTTCTGAAGCCATTGTCTTTCACTGAGTAATGAAATATTCACTAATCTCAAGATGCTTTTTCTGTTTCTCTCTCTCACACACACACACACACACACACACACACACACACACACACACACACACACACACACACACACACACACACACACACACACACACACACACACACACACACACACACACACACACACACACACACACCCCAATGGTGGGTGACATCAGGATTAACAACAACAACAGTACCAGAGATGTCTGCCTTGCTCTTACTGCTGCTAAGCTCTGTGAATATTATGAATTTATATTTTATGGTCCCCAACACGTAAAAAAAATGGTATTCAAGCCTTTGTCGGAATTCATAAATTAGGGCCACATTAGAATGATTAAAACATTGTGCCCCAATCACAGACTATCATCATCCAGCTTTGAAACGGTGCAACAAAAAGGCCCATGGCGGTAATAAAAAACTCTATTTCAGTTATTATTTTAGAGGATCATGTCTTTTTTTATTCCAAACAGCACTATTGAGCTCCATGCAGATATTAATTCTCACCGAGACACAGAGAGACGGGCAGCAACATCTCCATCACACCTCAGAATGAGCACTGTTCTTTCCACTGCCTGTTTGTCTCTCTGGGTTCTCTACAGAACAAAGACCAGCACAGTGGGGTTTCCCTCTGGTCCCCCTCACTGCCAACCCAATGAGAAACATGCATCTCAAGTGGTCGCTGCTGCAATTTACACACTTTGTCACATGCCGGGCCGATAGTCAGTGTGTGTGTGTGTGTGTGTGTGTGTGTGTGTGTGTGTGTGTGTGTGTGTGTGTGTGTGTGTGTGTGTGTGTGTGTGTGTGTGTGTGTGTGTGTGTGTGTGTGTGTGTGTGTGTGTGTGTGTGTGTGTGTAAACATATGCCAGACGCTACCTCTTCATATACTCTCTATAAATCATAAATTGCTGTTTTCTAGTTCTAACAGAAATATTTTGCATAAATGTTAACGGTTTAACACCTATAAACTTATTGGGCATAGTGTGTTAAAATTACGAAATTATTAGGAGTAAATTGTATTTACTAATAAATAAATAAAAACGATGAAATATTTCGATATAAATATATACAAAATATCTGATCATTATAATGTCACAAGAAAATATATTGGACTCCGTACCCATACAAAATAACCACATCACTTACAGCCTACATCAGCTATAAATTGCCCTATGAAAATAACATACAGCTTTAACGCAGCTTACCAATGATAGTGTTTCATTTCCATGTGTGAAAACATGCTTAAATCCCTCCCCAAAATAAAATTACATATTCAAACAGATATCCATGCATCACTTGGAAATGTTTCAATGTTTCACACATATTGAGCGGTGGGTGGGTCGTTAAGCTCACAGAGAAGGTGCGTGTTTTAAATGTAGCACACACAACCTCAGAGCTGCTGCCGTGCCTGTAAAACTATTGAAGTGCAACACTGCAAAGTTTGCAGCTCTCCTGCCTTCCTTCGCTGAGAAGAAAACATCTGAATAAGAGAGTGCAGCTGCAACTTGGAAGAAGTCTGAGGAAGACCTCAACTTAACTACCACTGAATACCATAGACGACGTGTTGATTAGAAGGCAGACGCACGCAAACACATACACATATTTGACTGCGTTCTCAAGACCTCCCCCTTAGGTAAAAAAGGCGGAAAGATAAGAGGAGACTTGTTTCACCATGTCATAATATTAGAAATTAATTAATTCCAGTAAAGATCGTCAGAAAATACCTTTTGGTGACTTCAACAGAAAGAAGATTTAATCAGGTTTAATTAGATTTAATCAGGTTTAATTAGGTTCAACAGATAAATACATTTGTATCTTCTTTTACACAATTTCTCACCGGTAAAAACAAACACTTTTACTACATTAAATATTGGTTGCTTCAAATGGATATACGATCTAGTGCATGAAAAAATGATGCTGATTTTGCTGATGCCGCATGTGCAATTGTGAATTCACATGTGTGAATTTGCATATGCATGTCTGTGTGTGTGTGTGTGTGTGTGTGTGTGTGTGTGTGTGTGTGTGTGTGTGTGTGTGTGTGTGTGTGTGTGTGTGTGTGTGTGTGTGTGTGTGTGTGTGTGTGTGTGTGTGTGTGTGTGTGTGTGTGTGTGTGTGTGTGTGTGTGTGTGTGTCTTCAACCATAAATCCCAAAAACCATTGCGTCTCTGACACATAAATGATTAAATGTGCAAGCACCATACCACAGCTTGCAGCCAGCTCTCTTCCCATGTCTGAACACCCATCATTTAGAAGTGAATATCACTTTCCAGACAGGTTTGACCTGCTAGACATTGATGCTTCCCCTAATCATCCAGGCATGGGGTGTACTGTACTATTCTACTGCAGCATTTAAAACTCACTGAAGGCCGACCCTTACCAAGGTTCTTTGTTGTAAATGAGTGTGTCTGCATATACACACACACTCACACTAACCTTAACCTCTAACACTAGACTGAACGCCTAACCCCTAACCCTAATTGTACCTTAACCTCTAACGCTAGACTGAACGCCTAACCCCTAACCCTAAACCTAATTGTACCTTAACCTCTAACACTAGACTGAACGCCTAACCCCTAAACCTAATTGTACCTTAACCTCTAACACTAGACTGAACGCCTAAC